>NW_024470081.1:0-109234 GCF_000721775.1 Aureobasidium melanogenum CBS 110374 | reverse complement strand
TTTTTTTTTTGCCTTTCTGGTTATACCTATCTGCTTCCTGTCAATTGTCAAGAGCGGATTCTCTTTGTTATTCTGCTTCCATGGATTCCCCCGTTTTCGATGTTTTTGCCCCCCCTTTTTGCGCATAGTTTTTGTTCTGAATATCCATCTTCCTTTCTACCTGCTTTTCTTCTTGGTGCATCGTTTGTGATATTGGTCTCTGTCTTTTGGAGCATGTATGCATTGTAGGTGTCTTCGCCCGATTAGCCTTGGTTCTTGATAGTTCTTGTCTTCCGGAGGTATCGACCCAAAAACAATCTTGTCTCAAGTTTGGTATGAGTTTTGGTTTACCAACGTGGGTCTCTTGAGATAATTTTTCGATTTTTATCTGGAAGTTGCTACCTTTGAGATGTTGTTCTTTTGCCATGGCTGTTTTTGGGAATGTAGCTCTGGTGTTCTGTGTCAAGTATCGCCAGAGGGTCTGGACGTGACTTTTACGGTATGCTCAGACGGCATCCATATAGATGACAATGTGTAGTAGAGGAGATGGAGAAAAGCGACTTGTATTCTCGAACATCAACTACGCAATTGATGTAGTGAGTAGCATAATTTGATGTTGATGCTAGCTTACGATCAGGGTCATGCAACATCTGGCTTTGGACATTGATAGTGGCAGGGAGCGCAGTACAGATGGCTGGAATACGTGAAGTTGCTTCCGACCGAAACAGATTGAATATCAGATACGTTGCCGGAAACAGTTATCTATACATGATTGTGATACAGTAGTCTATACATGCACGCCTCTCCAACGTACGCCCCTTCTCCTAAACACTCTATCCAACCTCCCTCCCTGCGTCTCCCTGACCCACTTTCAAGCACTAAGCGTATACGCCGGACTCTGCCTCACCATCCCCTGCCACAGCACCCCATCTTCATCTTCATACCCAGGCGGACTAATCACCTCATGGAACCCCGGCGGGGCATCATGATCCTCTTCCCCTCTGTGTTCCTCCAACCCACCCGGCAAGATCCTCAACGGTATTTCAGCCTTTCTCTCAACCACATTTTTGGTCTGCGGGTTTTCGAGCGTGATGGTTGTTTCGAGAACATAGCAGAGTTTAAACGCTCCGATGGCAAAGTTGGGAACGAGCAGGGTGGGTTGGCTGCGTGTCATGTCGAGGAGCGTCATGTCTCGTTTTACGGTTACTGGTGTTGCGGAAGTAGGGATTTCGAGGCCTTTTCCTAGTAACTTGAATTTTGCAATGGGGATACTGAGGGGGGTTTTGGGTCTTCGGAGGAGGTGATCGTGGTGGTGTTGGTTGTGAATGAGACTTGGGCTTTTAGAGCAAGCTCGCAGGTTTGGAGAGTCAAGGAGGGAAGCGTTTCAGCTGAAGTGGTGGAGTTGTGGCAGAGTAATTTGATGTCGAATTTTTGCCACGCGCCTAAGGAGGTAGGCATGCAGATTGCGAGTTGAAGAGGATCAGGCACACTGATAGTAGAAGAACGTCTACGCGAAAGTTGTTGAGTCAAACTCAGTGTAGAAGACCTTCGTCGCGTAATTGGGATCATCCTTTGACTTTCCGCAGCAGCGTCCATAAGAAGGGTCGTTTCTGGCTCTGGGACAGGTAATTCCGTATGTTGGAATGGCCAAACATTGATATCGCGTTCAATCTGCATAGAATTGGTATTTCTATGCGGGTTAACACACAACTTCAACGAATACAGCACTTTCGCCGCAGAAATAACATTCCAAGTCGGCGGCACCGGTTGCAACTCTGCCACAAAAGGCACTTTGATCCTCTCCGGCAACTCGAACTCAAAAGGCCATTCGTGAGGTTTTGGAGATACTTTGTGAGGACCTTGAAGAATGGTTTTCTCATACCGAAAAAGGCTTTGGTGGCCGGTGCGGACGGAACCGTAGTTTGCTTGTCCCGACTCGACGATTTCGTTGTAGAGGGTTGCTTTGAAGATGATAGTCATGGTGTGGACTTTTACTTCAGTGGAGGGAGAGTAGCTGGCGACGCCTTTGATCTTCTGGCCAGGTCGAAAGTGTTGCGATGGATAGTTGCCCTCATTGTGTAGCTCGCCATCCAGATAGATCCGGAGGTGGTCCTGGACAAGAGTCTTCTTGCTCATGTTGATGTTGGTGAGTAGTGGCATCCGGTAAGTCCGCAAAGTGCCAGAGATGGAGTAATCAACGATGATGAGCTGTGTCCGTGATCTATTGTCAATGTGGCCAGAGGATGATCTGTCTTATGTACCTCAAAGACTGTTAAAACCAGCAGTGCCTCAAACAAAGCGAATATGTTGAACTTATTATTAACAAGAAGAG
This sequence comes from Aureobasidium melanogenum CBS 110374, assembly GCF_000721775.1. NCBI lineage: Eukaryota > Fungi > Ascomycota > Dothideomycetes > Dothideales > Saccotheciaceae > Aureobasidium > Aureobasidium melanogenum. The sequence continues at coordinate 106,923 of NW_024470081.1, read as the reverse complement.
TGGATACATAAATTATGTCAATGGCGCCTAGAATACTGAGACGCTTGGCCAGACAGTCAACTGGGCACATGACCCGCGATATAAACTTAGTTGCTACCACGTCTGAAAAACGACGGGTTTTGCCTAAATAGGATGGCGGGGAATATCGGGTCCTGAGGAAAAGGCTGTGACAGGCTGGCCTTGGTTGTCAAGATTTTGACTACAAAGACTCTGGGCAAGATGCTCAGCGCTTTGGAGTCGTCAACAGAAAATTGGACCGCATAAGCAGAGGTAAGGTTGAAACGAACCACTCACTTACAAAGCTGCTGAAGGCGCAGCCGTAGTCTAGAAAAAATGAGACGAAGGTAACGGGAAACCGGTCGTAGTCAGTGAACGCGTGTGATAGTTCTCGTCAGGCACATGTCAGGTACAGGTCAAGGTAGACGAAAGAGTGATTTTGAATCGGGGTTTCATCAATTCAAACGACATCCCCAGCGCGGGCTCGCAGCTCTTGTGGAGAGGGACATCGGTGCAGAGTATATATACACACGAGATGGCTTTGACTCGTAATTCCCATAGCTTTTCTGTCTGACTTTCGAATTATATGAATGTCCTGGCGTCCAGAATCTAGTGCTTGGCTTCCTTCTTCTCGCTTTCCTTGAGGAATTGCCTGTGTGAGAGAACGACTCGTCAGTATGTGTTCTATGACTTGTATGACTGCAATGCATCTGGCCGCCGATGACCCGAGTGACCGATTTTCCTTGCTCTTTCTGATATGGGGTTGGCGACGTACTGAATGAAGTCGGCCTCGTCCTTGGATGAAGCGTTGATGGGAGGAGTAGAGCCAGTGACCTTCTTGGCACCACCGCTTGAGGCGTAACCAATACCGGCGAAGAGGGAGGTGAGGATACCGAGGGCGAGCTGTTGATGGTCTTTGTCAATGACTGGACGTGCGGAAGTTGAGGATCGTGTCGGGTGGCGCGCATACGTAGTGGGATCCGACCTGGCGGCCCATGATGTTGTACATAACAACCATTTTGACGGAGAGAAGGGATTGACGGGGTTGGACGGGAGGAAAGGCGATGTGGTATGGGCGCTATTCACTTGCTGTGAGGACGAGTTGGACAAGGGAAGCTGCGACGGATCCAAGTCTTGGCACCCCAGTCGGTCGCTCCTTCCGCAGAGTTGTGCTTTGCAAGATTCGTATTCGTAAAACTTGTGCCTTGCATAATTCGGGTGTCGGTACTATGAGGTAATTTGAGTTCATCCTTGCGACTCGCTATTAGCTTGGTAGGCTTGGTAGCTAGATAAATACCAATACATGTCTCCTAGGAGTATTTGCGCAAATCCCTTCTCTCTTGCCGTCAACTCCAATCCTCAAGACAACACTCCCTCGCAACCCAGCCACAAGGACAGCACCACCGTCGACTCTATAGACAAAGACAGCACTGCCACCATGGCTAACGACAAGGACACCAACACCAAGCCGCTCAACTTTGACGACGTTCCAAGAGAGCGCAAGGAGGATAGACCAGACTACTCCCAGCCCCTCCCCAGAAAGAGACTCCCCAAGGCCCTACAAGATACCCTGGACAATGAAGAGAAGCTATGGGAGACTATGTACGAAGGAAAGGCAGCTGAGTCTACCGAGAGCTCTGTCCGTTACGCTGGTTATGCCTCGAGAGTTCGCACCATCTTGATGTCGGCTCATCGCTACGTTGCTTATACCAGTGATATCGGCGAGAGTTTCAGACCTGTTGCTCACCCTTACCTCGTCAAGGGTGCATACGGTGTCTCGTGGGCATATCTGATTGGTGATGTCTCGTACGAGGGTTACAAGGCCTACCTCCGCAATCAGCGTGTCCTCAACCCCGACGCTTCTACTGAGGCTTCAAGCGTTGCAAGCAGCGACAAGCCTGTGGCAGCTGCTGTTGGTACTCTTACTCAGCCCACTCCTGGCAAGGTGCCACTCATCGAGGATTACAGAGTCGTTACGGCGCAAAGAGCCATCTTCCAGGGTATTGCTAGTATGGGTCTACCTGCATTCACTATTCACTCGATTGTGAAGTACGCCGGCAAAGCTTTGAAAGACAACAAGAACGTCAAGCTCCGAACATGGGGTCCCATTGGTGTAAGTACCCTTCCTTCTGACCAGATTCACAGTCGCTGACCCATGATACCAGTTGGGTCTTGCCGCCGTCCCTGCACTTCCTTACATGTTTGATGAGCCTGTAGAGCACGCCGTCGAGTGGGTCTTCCACAAGGCCTTTGCGACCGTCGGTGGAGAGGCTGCTGTCCATGGCCGTCCCGAGACCGGCAGATCTGCCTTGACTCAAATAGAGGCTAAGGCCGCTGCCACCAAGGAGAAGGAGCTATAATAGATGCAACGACCATCTTATGAGATTTGTACATAAATACTCTTCTTCATCATTGTAACAGATAAAGTCCGGTACCAGAAACGCACGGGCATCGACACAATATACGAATCTTGAATTGTGATTTAGCCAAGAGTGTATGAAAGCAATCATATGAATCATAACAAAGAGCTGGGATAGGCTCTTGCAATTGGCTCTCTGGCAGTTTCCCATGCGAGCCAATCGGACCGGGTAGTTCTGATGACATGTTAGCGAGGGGACCATTATGAGTTATGATGAAGCAAAGACATACGGCAGAAGGCCCATGCCATTGACTTTCCAGATACCGAGTGCCAGAGCCAGGAAATTACATGCGACGTAGGCAAGCTTGACCATGATCAAGCGATCGCGAGTGCCTTCGGTCTCGAAGCGGGAAAAGACATTCTGAATGTTGATGAGGGCTTGAATAGGGCCCTTGAACAGCATGAAGACCATCATGATGCTGAAGATTTGAAGACTGTTGCCCGACATGTACATGCCAAAAGCGTTCATAGGCAGCTGCTTGGCTGGAGCGATGGCGACCTCCCAGGCCTTCTTGAGCTTCAAAGTGTCCATCTCTTCGGTTGTAGGAGCTTTACGAGCAGACGTCTGGGCGACAGTATTCTTAGATGACTTGGACTAGAAGGAATTAGTGGGGTTGGAAGCGACGGTAGGGAGGCAGGCAGTCGGACCTTTGAGCTGGTGACGGTTGTTGGAGCAGTGTAGCCTGGTGGGTCAGCAATGCTCGAGGTCTTGGGTTTCGCAGTCGGAGGGGCGTTCAGGTCAACGACCCATCGCGGCGGTGGTGGAGGGACGGCCATGTCTGTTTGGGTTTCTGATAGTGGCAGGTGCGATGCGTTCGGCGATGGATTGTATCGAGGTTGCGCCAGTTCGGCAGGAGCAGTGCTGAGGTCCCGGCTGGCTTCCCCAGGATCGCAACTCCCTGACCGGCGACTTTGATGAGCATCTTCCAATTTACCTTTACATCCACTCTTTTGATCCACTTCTTCGAGCCCGCCCTTTCTCGGCTTTCCTCCTACGGTGATTCGACCGACCGCCCTACACACCATACTGTCACGCGACACGGAATTCGAGTGATACCAAGAAGAGGGGCACACCAACGACCGCTTGGGATTGGTCTACTTGACCTCCCTGTTACCACCTTCCCACCATGAGCGCAGGAAACCAAGATGCGAAGCTCTTTGCTAGAGTGAGTCGCCCCGACACCCTTCCCCTCCTGAGCCATGTTTGTGCCCATGTTTCGTCTCGACCAAGACTTACCAGTCTTTCGCAATTCACAGGGCAAAGTCGCCGAGCTACGACAAGAGTTGCAGGGTATTGGTGCAAAGAAGGACAAGGGCCACCTCGGAAAGAAGATTGCCCTCAAGAAGATTGTCGCAAACATGACAATGAGCAACAATGACATGATCGCCCTCTTCCCCGATGTAATCCAAGTCATGGGCCTTGCCAGTCTGGAAATCAAGAAGATGTGCTTCCTATACCTCGTACACTACGCCAGGATAAAGCCCGAAGTTGCCCTCAAGGCTCTACCTCATCTTGTCCAGGTCCGTCAAATCCATCACCCTCCTCAATCCTCCAACTGACCAAGTCTAGGACATGGAAGACACAAATCCCCTCGTACGAGCCCTCGCTTTGCGAACAATGTCATATATTCACGTTCGTGAATTCGTCGAAGCCGCCGTTACCCCTACGAAGCACCTCCTGCGAGATGCCGATCCATACGTGCGCAAAACTGCTTGTTTTTGTGTCGCCAAACTCTACGATCACGACAAGGCTCTGGTCGAAAACTCGGATCTGATCACTGGACTGAACAATATGCTGAGGGACGAGAACCCCACTGTTGTCTCGAGTGCTCTGGCTTCCTTGACTGACATCTGGGAGAGAAGCGAGTCCATCAAGCTTACAATCGACTACAACAGTGCTTCCAAGATTGCCTCCATCCTAGCAGAAACCTCCGAATGGAACCAGACATATATTCTTGAAGCCCTTATGAATTTCGTTCCTCAGGACTCTGGACAGGCTTCCATGTTGGCCGAGCGCATCACTCCTCGCCTTTCTCACACCAACTCGGCAGTCGTCCTTGGCTGTATCCGTCTCATCCTCTACCTCATGAATTACATTGCCGATGAAAAGACCATCACAGCTTTGATGAACAAGCTTTCTCCTCCCCTGGTTACATTACTCTCCAAGGGTCACGAAATCCAATACCTGGCTTTGCGAAACGCCCTTTTGATCTTGCAAAGAAGACCTGACATCCTGAAGAACGACATCCGTGTCTTCTTCTGCAAGTACAACGACCCCATCTACGTAAAAGTTACCAAACTGGAACTCATCTTCATGCTCGCAACTCAGGACAACATTAAAGAAGTTTTGAACGAGCTTAGAGAATATGCAACCGAAATCGACATTCACTTCGTTAGAAAATCTGTTCGCGCTATTGGAAAGCTGGCCATCAAGATTGAACCAGCGGCAAGACTTTGCATCAACACGCTTCTGGAGCTCGTTGCAACAAAGGTTTCCTACATCGTTCAAGAGGCGACCGTGGTGATTCGTAACATCTTCCGCAAATACCCTAATCAGTACGAGTCAATCATTAGCACGTTATGTGAGAATCTCGATTCATTGGACGAGCCTGAGGCAAAGGCTGCTATGATCTGGATTATTGGACAGTACGCCGACAGAATTGACAACAGCGATGTTCTTCTGGACGACTTTTTGTACACATTCGCAGACGAGACGCATGAGGTACAATTGGCACTTTTAACAGCGACAGTCAAGTTGTTCATTCAAAGGCCAAAAAAGGGACAAGAACTTGTGCCAAAGGTCTTGAAATGGGCCACTGAGGAAACAGACAATCCCGATCTCCGCGATAGAGGTTACATGTACTGGCGTCTCCTCTCATCAGACCCAGTGGCGGCGAAACAAGTCGTCATGGGAGAGAAGCCACCAATCACGGCCGAAACAGAAAAATTGGATCCATTCACCCTGCAAGAGATGTGCTTGGTGGTAGGCTCGCTCGCAACCATCTATCTGAAGCCTATCAAGTCAGTCTTCCGGTCTGCTCGCCCGCGCATCGTACCAGAGAGTCCTGCATTGCAGAAGCATAGATTGCCTAGCCACCAGGCCATGTTGGACGCACAAAAGCACTGGACTGAGATGACTTCCATGGGTGTACAGCAGCGACAAAACGGCAACGCGCATGCTGCTAACGGCGATCTTGCTGCGGCCGTTGACGCAGCAGATGTGTACTTTTCTACTATTGGAAGCCAGCAGATGGCAAACATGGCGCTGAATGATGATGGCTATGCATCGCCAGTTGGTGGAGAAGGGCCTCAGACTATGTTCGTTGTCAACCAGAACCAGCCACAGCAAGTCTATCAGCCTACTGTGGGGAATGATAACGGAGATCTTCTGAGCTTCTAGGTAATGTGATATAGAATAAGCATCCTTTCAGTTTAATGTACATATATTTCCATCTGCCAGTATTGTTATACTTTGCCTTCCGAAAGTAGCTCGACTGCGTTGACATTGATTCTGATTTCAAAGAAGCACTACATCAAGTTCTGCAATGCTCTTCCAATCGAAATCGATTTGAAAGATATGTATAGTCCAAGGTGTCGACTGCAGTGATGTTTGATGCCAAAAAGATCGGCGGTTTTCGGGGCTGTGAAGCCGATGGAAGATCCTTCGAAGGAAGAACATCTCAATTAGGACCATTTAGAATTTACATGACAACGAATTTACGATCCACTGGAAAAGTTGGACATTTCTTTCTTATTAAGAGACCAAAGAGCAGTCAGCATCCATCAAGCTATAATCCGAACCCAAGACAGGAAACGCCACAACATCAAAAAAAAGTTCTTGTCAACTCGCCCTGGACCAAACATATCATCGTACAAACGAACCACCAAAAAAGAATCGCAAACTGGACCATAGGAAAAATGCCACCACGACCATTTCCGCAGACTTTGAGTATAGGCACCGATATCTGCCACTACCCACGCTTTCTAAAATACTTTCCTTCAAGCCACCAAGTGACCCAGATTACGGCAACCTCATCTTCAACCCCTCTCTTCAAACTCTTCGACAAAACCTTTCTACCCTCTGAACAACGCGTCTTCTGGCGGAGATTTCCCTCTCCTCCTCAACGCTCTATCTCTAGCACTGGCACCGAATCCAGGGTTTGGAACACTCAACAAGCAAACGAAGCAGCAAGATACATCGCCTCACGCTGGGCAGCTAAAGAAGCTGTTATCAAGGCGTATGCTGCAGAGAGAAGGTTAATGCTGAGGGATGTGGAGATCAGGAAGGATGCAAAGACGAAACAACCGTTTGGTGTTGTGAGGGATGAGGGTGAGGGGAAGGGGTATGAGGATGCGAGAGAGGTGTTTGGAAAGTTGAGGAGGAGGTGGGAGGTTAGGGATGAGATTGAGAAGTTGCAGGGGCAAGGGCAAGGACAAAGTGGTGCTGGGGGAGAGGAGGGTGAGCTGTCGAGGCATACAGCGCGAAAGGAAGATATGCCTCAGCAAGAACCCACCACCCTCGAGCCAGAAACTGCTACTGCTCCCACTTCTTCAATTCTATCCAAAAACGGCATCCTCGACCTCAACGCCGTCACAAAACTCCTAGACCAAGACCCAAAAACAACCACTTCATCTGCACCACAAGAGGCACAGCAACACAACCAAACTCCAGACCAACAGCACGCTCCAACCGAACCCCAAACCAGACAATCTCAACTAGAAGAAGAGATGAAACGCCTCCGCAAACAAGAACAAGCAGAAGACGCTTTCAACAATCTCCAAGGCCAGATTGTAAAATTGAGCATCTCGCATGATGGAGAGTATTGTGTTGCTACTGCTTTGGCTGCTGTGTAAACCTTAGAAGATATTAAGATACAGAGGCAGTCTTGGTGGAACATGGAGAGTTTCGTTAGAAAAAGATGTATACCTTTTCTTTCTCCAAAACAGGTGGCATGGCTTCAAGACGGCATCACTTATTCACAACTTAATTCAACCACATTGCTTGAGCGAAGTGTACTTCATTTGATTATATATATATTAGCTACGAGTTACATAGACAACAATAGTAAGAACAGAGACGAAAGGCTATTCGTAGCTTGAGATACCGATGTAGCAGCAAGCTAGAAATACAGCTTTGAATTACTTTGCTGATTGCACAACATACTTCTCGGGTCGAGCAAGCTCACCAGAGACTCCGACAACATATGTAGATACTGCTGTGCCTGTAGCGACACTCAGAACCCAAGCGATGCGACGACGCCAGCGACGAGGCTTTTCCCTGCGGTATTTCTCGTATGAGCGTGCGTACCGTCTCTCACAAGGCTGTGCAAAGTCATGCGAATTTGGATGATATGTTTGCTGCTGGATCTTCGAATGCTCATGGGTTGGAGTATTGGATGATAAGTTCGATGCGTCTGCGTGCTCACGGACAGGTTCCGTTGGAAAAATAGGTTCGTAGTTGACAAAACCCGTAGGAGAAGCGAAACGTGCAGTAGCCGGCTCCATTGGAATAAACTTTGTGGTACCGTCTACAGGATTGATATCGCCATCATACAATGGAGGTTGAGAATGGGGATCCGTATAGACTTTTCGCAGTATCAAGAAGTCTTTCTCTGCGTGAATCACCTGGAAACCTTCGTTCTGTGATGATGCAAGATGCGGCAAGAAACGAGCTGTCTGGGAAAGCTGAGAGACAGCACGAGGGATTGAAATAGGGTCCTCGCTTTCCGAGAAGTTGGAAGGTGTGGTAGTGATAGTAATGCTATCTTTGCTGGAGTCGTAGGCGATGACTTTGTAAAGAGCAGGGTTGGCCCAAGTAATGGATGCGCTTGGTTGTGGTGTTAAAGATGCATCTTCAGATTCAGTCTCTGATTTACTCGTTGTTGTATCATTTTCTGATGAAGTCACGGTCTTTGGCAACGTTACGCTCGGATTGACAGAATCGAATGCTTCTGCATCAAGAGAACTTCCGAAGACCGCGGCGGGTTGATCAAGCTCTTTCTCATCTGTCTTCTGGTGATCTTCAGAAAACGTGCTTCTGGCAGGCTGCTTGTACCACATACTGCTGTTATTGAACTTACCCACAGTTGGAGAAAGATCACCCTCACCCGGCATGTCCTTCAGATCGCCCTCGCCTGGCATATTCTTCAGATCTGCTTCTAGGGAAGCCGACTTGTTGCTGACCTCTCTCTCGAATGAAGTTTCCATGGCGCCAATTGGAGCGCGTGAATAGCTATCTTCATGATACGATGCTTTCTCCATCTCGAATCGCAGTCAGTATGATTCACAAGGATGATGAGGAACGACTTGCCTGTTTGAGGTCGTCCTCGAGCGAACGTTCACTCTTTTGTTTCTCCAGATAGGACATCATCTGATGACCCATCGGCATCGTAGAATAGCCATCCTCAAAAGCAGGTCCACGAGTGTTGATCTCCTGCTCGAGGGTCTGACGTTTTCCAAGGATTGTGTCCTTCTCCTCTTCGTCAAATGCAGTCTCCAAGCCACCTGAAGGATGAGAGTGACTGTCACTGTGTGTTTGTGCTTGCACTCTGCGGCTCACCTCCTCTTCGAGAGTTTTCGACTTGCCATCTTCGCTTCTTTGGGTCTCGTTCATGAAGTGGGATTCCATACCCGAAGGTAGAGTGTCGTGCTCGTTTGCAATGGTCGACGACTGCTCCTGGGCTTTGATCTCCTCTTCGAGCGATGCAGCCCTACCTCTCTCTACTTCCTGCTGCTCTCTGTTCCAGGTTGTCTGCATTCTTTCCAGTTCCGGCAAGAATCCATCATCCGAATTGCGGGTCTGGATATGGTCTCGAAGTTCATCCTCGAGATTCTTGTATTGGCCTCGCTGTTTTCCTGCTGCTTCCCTCTCATAAAGGGTTTGCATACCGATAGGCTTAGTCGAATAGGCATCATCCGGGTCTTTCGTACTCGCAGAGGAAGGCATGTTCTCGAGTTCATGCTCCAATCTTTGCGGCGTGCTCCGTTGCTCTCGGCGATACATCGTTTCAAGGCCGACAGGCTCTTCATCGAAGCTCTCAGAGTACTGCGGAAGTTCATTTGAAATACCAGTTGTGCGAACTTCATCTTCGAGGGACTCGCGCTCACCCTTGTCAGCCTCTCGCCTTTCCTGTTCAAACAGTGTCTCGAGGCTTTGTGGCGGGACTGAATAACCATCTTCAAGTGGAGGAGCATTGGTGTTCATAGCAGCCAATTCCTGCTCCAAGGAAGACTTGTGGTTGACCTCGTCGTTCTTTTGTTCATCTGCGAAGAGTGTTTGCATGCCACTTGGAGCTACACTATAGTCATCGATGATGTTCTGAGTGGGTCTCTTGTTAAAAGCATCCATCTCTTGTTCAAGGGGCTTCATCTCGCCATGCTCACAGGCTTGGTTTTCAAGCTTGAAAGCCGTCTGTAGTCCTTTTGGGTTGTTGTCCCAGCCATCCTCGAAAACTGCAGGTCTCTCAGCATCGACGGCGTCGGAGGGCTTGGTCAACTCGGGATGGGCTTGTCGTTCCAGAATCTGAATTTGCTCACGCAGCGTTTCCAGATGCCTACGGGCTGCGAGTAGCTCGTCATGCTCGGACTGGTATGTCTTGTCAAAGTTCTCAGTGAGGGAAGCATGTGCTGGAGGAGTGTTCGTGGAGGTCGCGACATCGTCTGGCAGCTGTGAGACGACGGTGGGCTTGTGACGAGCCTCCTCAAAGCTCTGGTTGTTCTTCTCGCCGGGAGCTGAGGTGGTGGCGGTTCTACTCTGTCCGTTGTCTGCGGGGACCATTCTTCCAGATATGGGATCATAGACTTTATGGCTGACCTCGTTGGTGTCTGAGTTCCATGATATGGATGAAGCCTCAACGTGAGGGTTGGATCCTAAGTTGTGAAAGGCTTGAAGTTTGAAGGCAGAGGCTTGGGCGAAATGTCTGGCCTTTTTTGACAGAGCTTCCATGTCTTGTGTCAAGAAGTCAGGAGTGATGGAATCCCAAAAGGGCTTCTGACGTCTGCTAGGTCCTGTGTCATTGTGATCTGAACGGGGTTCTGGATGGGAGTCCCGAGCGACACGATTCTTCTTGTTTTTGTTCGAGTGACTTGCAAAGCGAATAGTGGAGGGGTAGGATGCTGCATAGTTTGGGAGAGGCCAAGGCTTGGGTCTAAGGCCGACGCCATAGGCCTGGCGGAGGAAGGGCATGGTTGTCTGAGACGTTAGTCAGTATCGGGATGTTTGTCGAAGCTGCTCGAGGCAAGATAAGAACAGGCACTCACGAGGAACTCTCTTCTGCTCTGCGAAGCGTGATGGACGACGACCAAGTGTCAGCGGAATGTGGATCTTATCTCCGGGTGTACGCGGACTGCCTTTGCTGTACTGCTAGATGCAACTGATAGAAAAGTCGATGGATGTATCTTGCCGGCTCACTTGGTGCGGCGCACAAGCTGTCATGGACCAAGACCCTGGAGAAGAGAAAGAGGATGGATGGGAAAGAGCACTGGTCGTCGCTACCCTGATGAGCACGAGGGCATTTACCCCGCCGAAGCTCCGCACCTGGGTCCTGTCACTGCCTGATTTGTTCAAGTTTCAAACTAGCCTCAAACTTAACTCAAAAAATCATTTTTGGTTGTATAAAGAGCCTGATCTAATTCCCTTCGTTTGTTTGGGGTATGTACAGGAAAAGGGAAAAATATTGCAAATAAACGTCATGATCATCATGGCTCATCAGTCAACTCTCTAGTCGCCTTGGTCTCACCCTCGGCTGCGTCAAGAGCCTCAATTCCATCAGGTGTGATTTTCACAGCACCTGCTCTGACCAGAGCTTGCTGCAGGTCGTCAAGCAAGTCGCCTACGTCCTCGATACCAATGCACAGACGAATGATGTCTTCTGGCAGAGCACGCTCCTTTCTGGTAGCAGGGTCAATGCTGGCATGGCTCATGCGGCAAGGCATACTGATCAAGCTGTTGACACAGCCAAATGAAACAGAGATAGCGAAGATCTTGGCCGCTGCCACAATTCTCTCTGAGATAGTGGTCGAGCCAGTCTCGAAAGAAAGAACAGCACCCGCGCCACGAGCCTGCGACCAGTGAAGGTCGTACTGAGGGTGCGACTTAAGACCTGGGTAGCGGACCTTGAATCCGTGGCTTTCAAGGTATCTGGCAATGGCCATGGCATTGGCCTGCTGCTTTTCCATGCGAACAGCCAACGTCTTGATACCACGAAGGAGGAGCCACGAGTCAAAGGGACTGAGTCCGCAGCCTGAAGCGTTGATAGGGAAGTAAAGTTTGTCGCCCAATTCAGGGCTGTTGGTAGCCATTACACCAGCCATGACATCGTGGTGACCAGACAGATATTTAGTACCGCTCTCGTACACAATATCGGCGCCCAAGTCAAGAGGGTTCTGGAGGTAAGGAGAAAGCATAGTGTTGTCGACAATGACAAGCGCCTTGGGGTTTGCCTTGTGAGCAAGCGAGGAGAGGGTAGGAATGTCGACGACCTTCATAAGAGGGTTTGTAGGAGACTCGAGAAGAACCATGGCAGTCTTTTCAGACAGAACGGCAGCGACCGAGTCGGGGTTGGTGGTGTCGACATGGCGCACAATGATACCGCCGTGGGTTGAGAGGTATTTGAGCAGACGGTTGGAGCCACCGTAGAGGTCGTCACCAGTGACAACCTCATCACCGGGGTGAAGCAAGCGAGTTATAACGTCAAGGCAAGCCATGCCCGACGACACGACCAGCGCGCGGTGGGCATTCATGATCTTGGCCAAGTGACGCTCGAGATGGGTACGGGTAGGGTTGCCGGAACGAGTGTAATCGTACTCATTGCCCTCGCCCTTGAAGGTTGCAGATTGGTAGATGGGAACGCTACTAGCATTGTACTGGTCGTTTGACTCAGTGTAGACCAGCTCGGTTGCGAGAGAGTACTTGTTCTTGCCATTGCTGGGGCTGGAAGGAGTGGGCGAAGGAGGAAGGTTGTGACCATCGACGTCGAGACGCTTGTTGGCTGGAACCGAGGTTGAAGAGGACGACATGATGCTAAAGTCGTGGTTTTTGAACAGGGCCTACCACCCTGGACATGATATTAGTATCCTGTCATTGTGACTTGAAGACTCGACCGAGCTTACTGTAATTCTTGAGCGGAGTAGAGTGCGAAAAGTGTCTGTGACGATTGAATGAAAGGTGCGAAAGGCGTCTGTTGCGAATTGAGTCGTGATCGGGGATCTAGAGTGTGGTTGTTTTCAGGAATGAAAGAGCAAACTTCCGTCAAGCAAGAGATGGGAGACGCAATTGCGGCGAACGGCAGTTGGCTGCCGGATGGTGTCAGGCCGAAACCGGGGCTAGTTTCCATACCGAACAATGACGGCCGACACCATATAAATTCCATGAGCCATACCCATCGTATTGTTTGCATGTTACTTGGACGAGATACTGACCATCATTGATCAAATGACTCAGCGAATGCCGCTCCATTCGTGCCTTCTTCTAGCATCTCCATTTCGCCTTTACACACTGACAGTGATATTGTTCGTTCTCTAAAGAGACCCTGAGCGTTCCGAACACACTTCCACTCGGATGCTCTTCTCCAAGTATGACTGTTTGAGGAAATCGGTTCCACCTTGTCGAGTCACAACGCCCAGGGTTGAGGCAGAGACTTACTGCTCATATGTCAACGGCATATTGACTAGAAGATATGCCGACTTGCTCTCGTCAAGAGATGAAGATAGATATACCAGAACTTGATGCCTGAGGTCCATGGAAGTCGCGAAGTTCTACGTCATCACGAGTCACACAACTCGACGGCTTGGCTTTGCACTTCACGCCGTCAAACACCTTGTAAAGAGAGGAAAATGCCAATGTTAAACCTATAGAATTGCAGCACTTAGACTGGAACCATTTCCAGAAGAAAACTCAGATCACTGATCGTATACAAAGGCATAACGACTACCAAATCCATGGAGCGGTCCATCAAAAGCATCTATGCTAAGCACTCACCCTGGACATCAATCCTCCAAGTCACGAAAGATCGATCTTGCATCTGACGGGGAATCAACTACCAAATTTAAATATACGGTATTGAGCTTCAAGCATGCAAGACTTGTTACAACATGGAAAACACGGAGCACATGGAAAAATTCTCTGGGAGACATGCACGAGGTAAATGATGCCAATATTATTGACCATAGGAGTTGTGTTCTCATCTATCAATCCCGATCTGAAAAGACGCTGCCAGCAGTTTTGAACTAGACCAGTGAACAGATAGTCTCACGATCATCTACCCGACAGTCCCTTATTCGCCGTGTTCGAGATACCACTCGCGATGTCGTTCGGCTGTCGACTTGATGACATATTGGAGGACGATCATTACTTTCCGAACACCGTTCACCCATCCCATGGAGCTGATTGATTCGTCATACAGCTCGACAGTGCTTCCGACTCTGATAGCAAACCCAACTTTCCACCAATCTCCATCCACCACAAAGTACGGAAGTGGCCATCGATTTTCATCATACGGGTGCGGGATTTGGATTCGCTCGAGATAATCAAAGTACTCCAAGCACCACTTCTTGAGACGCTCCATCGAGTCATCGCGAGAGCTTTTCTGGACCACGATTGGACATATGGGAATGGAGTTGAACGCATCGCAATTCGTTTGGTGCGCACGCCAAAAGCTCTCTTTCAGACAGAGAATCATGTCAACTCCACCGTCGGTAGACTCTGACCCCTTGACGCATACAACCCCTTCTTCCAGTCCATAAAGATTGAGCAAGCGTTTCAGGAAAGGATGAGCGCATGTAGTGTCCCAATCAAGACCCATCGCCAACATAATGGAAGGCACCTCAGCTTTTATATCCGGTGATAAGAACCTGTTCTGGATGGGTTCCATCTTTTTGAGGGCTCGCAAGGCATCGTCGATGAGCATATAAGTCAGAAAGTGTTGGACTGTCGTCAGAACGCGCTGGAAAGCTTGGTCGACGGCTCGCTGTCCCAAGGCCGAGCATGCGAATCCATGTGAACCTTGACCGCTGCCACAGGCATCGCAGTCGCTCTTTCTGGTGCGAGGAGTATATCCCCATTTGTTCTTCTTCGGATCGAGGATGCGGATTTGTAGGCCAGGGGTTGGTGTTGCTCCTCTGATCAAGGTGGTTATCTGAGAGTCACTCTGAGTCAACCCTGGTTCTGGAGATGGGATCCCGCGAACTTCTTCAGGATCTAACGGGATCTTTTCGTCGATGATTTGTCGGTGTGAACAGGAAGGAGGGCACCGTGTTAGGTCTCGCGACCCAAGCTCACACAAGTCTGATTGTTGATGAGTCAAGTAGGAGACAGGCCAGTGCGGCATTCTTTGAGGAAGGTTTGGATTGCAGCTTGATGAATATTAGGAAGTGTTGATGTAGGTTTTCAGAAGCGACAGGAAGTGTTGGTGTGGTATTGAAGAAACAGAGAGAGGAGAGCACTCCGTGAACACTTTATACCCAGACTCGTGGTGGAAGCCTAGAGATATTACTCATAACCACGAGTATTCCCGCGAAAAACTGAAACGGAACCTTCGCGCAACATCTCAACCTAACCATGCAAAAGAACCACCCATGATCGCAGGCAGTGGCAAACTTCAACATCAACCGTTCGAAGAAACATGGTATTGAGAGCCGTCCCATTTTCGATTATATCTCAGCCAAGTATGTTCATGTCGCAATGCGGGAACACTACTTGAAATATCCCATCCTTGATCCGTGATTGGACTGGAAGGGTTGCCTTGCCCTGAATGCATGGACATCCATACGTTTTTGCGTCACACCCATACCAATATTCGCTCGATCAACAAACCATGCCTACAACTCGAATCCGCAACCTTGACTTAAAATCATCGCATTGCTCTCATTTCGTCTTATGTATCTACTATCGATGCTCTACGAAAGGCATCCACCAGTGATGTTATCTACGGATAAGCATGGCCATCGAGGTGATTGGTACATTTCAGCATGATAACAAACATAAAGAGCATAATGTGCACACTACTTACTTCATGCACTGATGCGAAGAGACATTCATTACGGCATTACCCGTATTTTGTAGCTTCTAGAAAGAATCATTGATCATGGAGTGGTCAGATGCAAGACGTGATTGCGGATTCGAGTTAATATAAGTTCGAATGCGCAGGTGATTCCCTCTACGTGGCGACACTGACAGGTGACTCACGTATTCAAAATTTCCAACATCTAGTTCGTTACATCGATGACTTGTGGTTGTGTCTTCTGGTTGTCGTTCATGACATAGGGACTTGCTCAAGGTTCAGGTCAGTTTCCATTCCCCTTCTATCAACTGTTGAGATGACTAACAAGTCTTCAAATAGAATGATCTACCCCTGAGTTGGCCATATACTTACCTCCGATCACTCATCTCCCTCCTCGCTGTCTGTATACCTCTCGGGCTTTGCTATGTCCATCGTCGAAAAACGTTCAAACCGTTCTTGTAAGTCTCATAAGGCGTATCTCGATCACGAAGATCGTCAAGCCACCAATACGAACAACATCAGCTTATCCAGCACGCTACTATATCATAGTATCTCGAAACCCCTTGGAGATACAACCTTTTACGTCTGAGTTCGCCACACACTCGTCAGCTTCTTCGTCCCTGAACCTCTCACTCATCGCCATGCTCATCATCGAAGAACCACAAGCCCGCCTTTGAATCTCACGAGCCGTATGGAAATCAAGAAGACTATGGAATTATCTATACGCATGCCATCGACATATCCTGTTGCGTGTATAGTGTACTACACGTCGCACCAAGGTCAGCATGACACTTCATGAGAAAGCTATCCCTAGGGCACTTCAGATGCTGGGCACTTTCACATTCAGCCCCCTTGGGAGTACCGTCAAGACCAACAACAGTGGTATGCTGTAGATGTACTCATGCTACATGCGATGATCCAAAGACTTGGCCGGATATCCCTACATCAACTATACTGGATGACTACGACAGCTCGTGGATCTTCAAACTCTACATCTCGCTCAACGATAGAGAGATACGAGTGATGTATCTTGTGTGGAGCTGCTATGTCTTGGGAGACCTGAGTTCATGGTTGAGATCATCACATCTCCAGTCTCCAAACGAGGTTTGTTCATCGAACAGCATCTCCAGGACTCATCTTTACAATCTCGAGAAGTTGTTATTGTCAAGGACAAGGAGTGGATCTGGAAGCTACAAAGCCACTCTACCTTGCTCCTTCGGTGTGAGGTGATTCTGAGTGCTGGATACATATGTCAACCTAGCAGACGAAAAAGCACGATAGAAAGCCGTATACTTGATTATAGCGGAAGTAGTATCGCCTCTGGAATTGACCTATACGAACCACGTGTCTTCTGCACTGTACCATTGATGTTGGTTTGGGATCAACCGTTGATCAAGACCAAGCAGTTCCTTTTGCTCTGACTCTTGTCCTGTTCTCTCTGGCCCCTTTATCCAGTAGCTGTCTTCTTGCTCCTCTGTGACCAATGCGGTATTCCTTGTCGTGGTTTATAGTTCCTAGTGTGATCTGTTGTGTATCATGGTGCTCGGTTCGAGTCTCCTACTCGGCATTTTGATTTTGCTTCCAACGAAGAATCTATTGTCATGACCGAAACACTTCCATCACTCTCGGCAATACCCACCCATTGCATCGCTTCACATAACCACCAACCACGGAGTCAGCAAGATCACGCAAAAGAACAGGCTTTTATGCAGATGCAAGTGGATTAAAAACAATATATAGAATACTATGCTTACTTCATCTAATCATAACCGCAAAAGCCCAAGGCTTCAAATCTTGCTCTCCTTGCCGTTAAGCTCGCAGAAAGCCTTGAAAGTAACCAAAGGCTCATCGCTAGAGCTCTCAAGAACGCACTTTGCAGTAGCTCCAATGAAGTAGACATAACCCTCCTTGATTTCCTCCTCTTTGGGGCCAACGCTGATCTTTCCCGAACCTTTCGTGCAAATGATGATGCTAGGGCCGTCGATAGATTCGAAAGTGGCTTTGGCACCAGGCTTGTTGAGGTCAGTCTTGACGACGCTGAACTCCTCGATTGGGGGATCGTAGAGAATGGCAGAAGAGCTGGAGCTGTAGGCAGTGGTGTTCAGGGTGACGAAGGGGTAGTCTGCAGGAGACATCTTTTGTTCGCTGATGGGGGCGTAGGAGTATGTGAGCATATCGGTAAGGGTATCGACGTCTTTGAACTTGGGAGTAAAGCCAGCGCGAACGACATTGTCGGAAGAGGCCATGCACTCGATGATGTCTAGATCAGGTCAGTGTGAGTTAGTTGAATGATAAAGGACAAAAATCACCTCCAGAGAGATAAGCATGGATGTCGTCGGCCTTCAGGAACATGGCCTCGCCAACCTCGAGCTTGACGTAGTTGAGGAAGAAAGTGACGAAAAGGCCAATGTCGTTAGGGAACTGGCCCTGGAGTCGGAGCATCAAGTCTGCAAGTTCCTTGCCGTTGTTCGAAGGGCCGCCATTACCGGCGAACTTGTCACCCTCATCCTTTGCTTGTTGGATAAGGTCCTTGGCGTGCTTCTCAATCTCTTCTGGCTTGCTCTTCATCAGGCTGCGGAAAGCAGCCTGCAGAGCCTTCTTGTTTTCTGCTTCCTTGGACTCTTCTTCTGAGGTTTCCTGACCCTTGATCGTCTCTTGGAACTTCTTTGCTTCCTCCTCTCCTACCAGGCTCTTGAAGCTGGGTACAGTGTCGAGGAAGTGCGAGATTTCAGCTAGAGGACGGAAGCCGCAGAGACCGTCAAAAGGAGTAATGGCAAGTGCCATCTCGGGCTTGTGGTTGTCGTCTGGGTAGTTCTTGGGGTCTTTCTCGTGCAGTTTTGCGGCCAGCTTCTTGTTGGGATGGGCTTGGATGGACAGGGCCTTGTTCACGGAAAGCACCTTGAATAAGAAGGGCAGCTTCTTCTGGTACTTCTCGGAGATCTCTCTGGACATCAAGGCTTCATTGTCCTGTACAAGGTCGAGCAGAGTGCGCTGGGTTTGCAGATCCTTGGAGGGGTTGCTGGGGTGTGTTCCCATCCATAGCTCGGCGTAGGGCTTCTCTTCCTGGATGCTGAAGTCGGAGGGGGTGGCAGAGGCGAAGCGGGCGGCAGCAGAGTCCTTGCCGACCTTTCCTATCCATGTCTATCAGTCTTTTGCGTGGGTTGTGGTGATTGTCGCAAAGGCGAATTACCCCACTCATAGCTGTTGCAGCCTGCGAATCGTCATGTCAGTCGAATGGCATTTTCCTTCGCTTTCAGACACGTCTTACCGCATTGCAGGCGAATTAGAGGGATCTGCATTTTCGATAGATTCTCAAAGGTGATGCGACAAAGTAAACAGAGCGACGAGGGTCAGTTGTACATCAAAAGGTAAAAAGAGAAAGGGGTGATGCCCCTCCGCGTCACAGCAGCTCCACCGAAGCTTCACATGGAGCCGCCTGCTCCGACCATGCACCCCTTTTCAACGACTGCTCCCATCTCAACTTCTTCCTCCAACGACTCTTTACACATTACGCATAGCAGTAGGTATTCCGACCTTTCCTGAAAGCTCAAAGGCTCCTGACTAACCCTTCCAATACGATGTGACTGCCACCTGATCTGCAAAACTCCCTTATCGACTCTCCAACCAGCTTCTTCAGCTGAGATTCATTTGGTTCGCCGAGGACTTTCATCGACATGAATTCTCTCTAACTGCTAATGCCTATGATCAACTGAATCACTGTGACCGAATAAAAAGACAAATATGTGATTCATATTCCCACTGAAACCAACTCAGGCTCACGCAACTGTACAAGACTAGGTTTGCAAGTACTCATACCACCAGCTTCTCAAGTCCAAGGCCAAGTATAAAAATATCCAACTCGCCAACACTCTCCTTTCTCTCTTCATACTTCTGGTGTATCTCTTTCATCTCCCACCATGTTCTCTGCCAAACCCTTCCTACTATGCCTGGTAGCATTGTTCACCAGCATGGTATCAGGTCTACCCCTCGCACCTTCCTCAGTTACACTTCACGACCTAGCCAGCTCTACAACCGCAACTACTACTTCTGTCAGCTCTCTTCTTCCCAGACATGGTCCATACGACGACGACACCTTAGAGAGACAAAGAAAATTTTGTCGTGAAAGCTACACCTACTGTGAAGAAATGTGTGGTGTCGATCAGCAACTTGCCGACCTGGTCTTCTGCACATTCGACCCCGCCCATTGCAGAGACATATTTGGTGCTAGTCGCTGTACGCCCTGGGGCGGAGGTCCTTGGTGGTGCCATCCTGGGGCCAAACCACCAGTTTTGAATGGGGATCCGGACCACGATAAGACGGCTTTGTTCCCTCCTCCCACTCCATCTGCTACTGGACCTCCCGTTCCACCAGCTTCTGAGGTCATTGTTACTGCGATTGTGGCCAAGGAGTTTATGCTTCCTGAGCAGACTGCTGCAGCTACTCTGATCAACAGCACTACTCCTTCCGCCACAAGCACCACCGATGGGGGCAACGGCAAATCCATCTACAAAAGAGGTGGATGGTGGTGCCTCTGGTTGTGTGATTAGCCCTGCCCTTCGTCCTTCCTTCACCTGCTTGTCCTTCCTTGACTTACCCGGCTCCCCTTTCTTGCCGCTTATCCTGACCTCTTCCCTTCTCTTACCTTTGATCTTTTTCCCACTCCCCTTCTTCTATTTCGTGGTCTGCTCCAGATCACAAAAGAAAAACCCCCTTTGCTTTAGCTTGAGATGGTAAGCGACAATGCAAACAGAGAACGTCCCTCATCCAATTGCCGTAATGCACAGAGTATTATGAAGTACTGCGATACGGATAAGTGCAGATGAAGTGATTGAAGACACATTGTTCACAAAAACCTGCATTGTATCAAGAACAAAGGAAGCGAATGGTAGTATGGTAATGGAATTAGTTGATTGTTCTCGCTGATTGGGGGGAGTAATACACATTCACATAAAAACGAGAAGAAAAAAAGGACAAACAAATGTTCAGCCGACAGAGAGTATCGTCCATGTTCCTTCGTTATTAAGTATGGTACGAAGGACAGGTCAACATCATCAATGCCGAGCCGTTGAAGAATCAGAAGTAGGAAATTCGGGAGTTTCTATCCCTTTTTTGTCCACCTTTGACATGAGGTACAGACTTTCTGCTTGACGTCAAGCCACCGATTACCTGTAACATGCATGAGGCGCGAGCACGCATCTTTTTGCCAGGTTGTGTCCAGCAAGTAGCTGACGTGATGAGAGAATCCGAGAGGGTATGTTGCGAGATCAAAAATCAGTGCTATCCAAACAGGCTCATAGAACCGGACGAGGGTTTTCTATCCTTATTTGTTCTTGAGACCAAGAGTAAGACCGACAGCCAGACCAATGATGATGAGAATGATGACAACGATGAGCAGGCACCACCATTTCAGACGACGAGCGCGACGAGCATGTGTGATACCCTTGTCGAGTTGCACGTTACCAGCCTCGGTGTCCTTCTTAACGTTTTCGGTGTGCTGCTCAGCTTGCTGGATCATGGGTTCTTGAACGACGACAGCCTCGGCGAGATCCTCGAAGAGCTTGTTCAGCTCGATCAGAGTACGCTCAATCTGTTGAATGTCGTTGTGACGAGCACGCACTGCACCAAGCACGGTGCTAGCGGTGGCCGAGCGGTTGGTCTTGAGCTGGAGGCGGAATTAGTATGCGTGACTAAGAAATGTGCAATAACTGAACATACAGCAGTCTGGAAAACACCCTCGTTGCCCCAGTCGGCGTTGGATGCCTCCTGGACTTCAGCATCGGTGGCCTCAGGGTTGACAATGCGATATTGACGGGCGATTTGTTCACGGTAGCGGCGTTCATAACTGGCCTCTTCGTTGCGGTACTCCTCGAGTTGCTTCTTGAAGCTTGTCTTGAGCTGGCCGACCTGGCTGTTCTTGATGTTGTTGTTGCGACCGCTTCTGGCAGCATCTGTCTCGAGGAACTTGATCTGGTCCTTGATGGAAGTGTTGAGAACCTGTGTCTGGGTGACAATCGACTCCAGGGCCTTGTTGGAAGAAGCATCGGGACTGTTGAGTGTACGCTGGTGGGCTGCGGCAATCTCGGAAATGTATTGGGTCAACTGGCGAATGTCGGCTTTGGCGGCTTCGACGCGCGACAAGAAGTCCTGGTTGCTGAGAACAGTAGGAGAGGATTGGTGCATTGGGGCTTGCGATCCGGTGGCTGCTACACCGCTGGCCTGGCCAGGTACGCCGGCAGCCTGCGGTGTGCTATACTGCGAGTCCTGAGTCATGGCCGAGTAGTTGGACTCGCCATGGCGAGTGGTTGCCGGAGGTTGGAGAGGCTGCTGCTGAGGGTAGTCAGTACATATGCTGTTGCGACAAGTTTGACAAGACACACATCTCCGTAGGGGTTTGCCTGGCCGTAGCCCTCATTGCCGTATGGGTTGTCTCCGTCACCGTAGGGGTTTCCGCCGTATCCCGCATATTGATTGCTGTTGTTGTAAGCCATGTTTCGGCGCGAGCGCAATTGATGCGCAAGTAATTATTAAGATGCTGGTGTAAAGTTGCTGTAGTAGAGAAGGCCTCGACGACGAAAGAGTGAGATGGCGCTTCGACTCGACGACACGTAAGGGCGGCGCAATGCGGGTGGGTATTAGGCAGGAGCGACGACGGTCGGACACAAAAGAAAGCACGCGACGGGATGTTGCAGTCCTCGAGGAAGGCGCGACGACGACGAATGTGTAGAGGTGCAAAAATGGGTTGAACGACTGCAGGCAGTCAAGGTTCGGTTCGTGATTGAGCGCTTGGACTGGCTGGAGCGACGGATGCAGCGACGACCATTGGCCAACAACGTCTTGGGTTTCCCAGGCACAGCCAGGAGATCGACCTGCCGCCTCGTTCAAATTTCCCGTATTCCAACACCAAAACAATCATTTAAAAGTCTCTATATTCACAGTGTCCTTCAACTTATCTGCCAGCGCTTTTTATTGTTTGCTCGCCAATGACATGTTCTTGCCTGTTCAAGGGCCAGAGAGATGGGCTCAAAATGGCCAACTCTTCTGCAAGCTGCCCGTCATGAAACAACGGTGACCAACGTGCAAAGACGCCTGCGCATGTGCCCTCTTCCTTCCCACTCTTTCAATTTTCAATGTTGCCATGCCGATCCTGCCATATTCTCGTTTAACTTCTGTCAAGCATTGCTTCAACTTCGTCATTCTCGCATTGAAGAGGCAATGACGACGCTCATGCTAAGAATACAGTGTAGATGGCTAGCTCGGCAACTCAATCGCCGCACTTATCATTGCGACACATCTAACCTCGGTCATAGCATTAAGGGTCATCACATGTGATGAGAGAAACGTGAAGTATTCTTGATTGAATATTTTGAATTCTGCCTCTTGCGAGGTCTCGTCCTTGTAGGAGCTAGACTGTTGTACAATAACATGGGGAATCTCTAGTAAAAGTCCCATTCCCAGGCCTCATCATTCGTGAGCCGACCAACGCCATACTGAAAACATAGCCATCATTAAAACGCCTTCCGTTCCGTTTATCATCCAATCGTAAACCGTAACGCACTGATAATGCATGCTCTGAAGTGGTTTGACCCAGAATGGTCGCATTACATCTCGAGGTCGTCAAAGTCTCTCATCATGACAGCCATCTGAGCACGCTTGGCAGCCTCAGCAAGAAGGCTGAAGTCTTGCAGGAAGGGCGAGGTGTCGTTGTGACCTCTGGGTCTCTGCTCTTCGCAGAAACTACCACGGTGCTGCTGAGGATACTGCGGCATTTGCTGGTAGTAGTTGTTCTGTGCAGGAGGCAACGAGAACTGAGACTGGCTTGAAGGCGATGTCACAGGCGCGGCAGAGACCAAGGTAGGTGATTGACGAGAGCTCATGTTGGTCTGGTCAGGGCTGGTGTTGATGGAAGCCAATGATGAAAGGCTAGCCGAGCTTGTGAAGGTGGATTGGTTGTAGGAAGCTTGGTGATAAGCAGGTCTCTGCTGGGCGTAGAAGTGTTGGTTTGATTGAGAGTCCATTGTGTTTTGTAGATGTGAGTTGTCTGACAAAACTGGAGAAGGTTTGTGGAGGAATGTGGAGAAGAGAGTGGAAAGGGGAGGGCTGGACTTTAAGCGCTCAAAAGAGTCGGCTATGACGACTGAAAGGGATGTAGGATCGAAGGGCGAGTCAAGTGGATGTAAGGATCGGCTGTCAGGGCTGCTCTGCTCTCGGCCGACTTGGGAAAATGAGTCGTGTGAGGAAGCAAAATGAGCCGAGGGAAAGATGCAACGCTCAGAAGGGCTGCCACAAGAGTCGGCTAAAGACCAAGTGATTGGCAAAGGCCGGGTGGAAGGACGGGCGAAATCCGCGTGATAGTCGCACACGAATCTTGTTAGATCGGCAAAAGCGTGGGGTCTGGGGGCTGAACGACGACAAAAAGCAAAAAAGGCTGATGTGTCAAGTCGTTTGGAGGTGGGTGTCTATTGTTTTTTTGGCGGACGACGGAAGCAACTGGGAGCTGGGAGAAAGGAACGGAGGGAAGAGCAGAGAAGAAATACTGAATTCGTCAGATCTTGCTCGGCCCTGCAAACCACAAAGTGGATCGCCTCATCCCCACGACACGAACCCGCACCAACCCGCACTCTCACTGCCGGGCCGACAGTTGGCCTTGCCATGAGGTGATTCTTCGCGCGCTATCTACATTTTCGGCCTTCTGCCGAGAGGAAAATTGCGACAGACCGAGAAAGGCCGGGGTAGGGGCGCGTCTCGGCACCACGTAGCCAGCCAACTTCTGCCGCAGAGAAGACCGAGTGGTCGGCGCTTCTTGATGAACAACATCACACACTTCAAACATAACAATCTGTGACAAAGGCCGTCATGCATCTAAGCTGATCATGCTCTGTGTTGACTCTAGACAAATAAGATCGTCTTGCCCATCGTCCGGGCATATCAGGCCCCTCTCTGTCGATGCTCAGGAGTATAACCGCATTCTGAAGACCGATTCATGCACCGTGGCCTAGATTCCAGCATGGCACGACTCTGTCGTGGGCCGTCCAAGATCAGACTCGCGAGCAGTTGTACTGGGCTCTTTGACCATGTCAATCTCTCCAACAGAGGTCACATGGGCAATAACGATACAAGTCTTCGACCCGTATGGACTGTGCCTGATCCCAAACCCGCATCAAGGGAATGTTCCATCACAAGTCCAACGTTCTCGCTCACTCACTAGCCGAAGCTCGAGAGTGAATGGTTAAAATGATCGTCCAAGACACAATATATATCCGCATAATGGAGGGGAAGATCTTATCAAAACTACTAGAGCGCAAGCAGACCCTACTTTCCTAACCGCACGCTGCTTCAACCTCAAGTCCTTGGGACTCTGCGTGGAGCTGTACTTCCATTGATGTGCTTGCTTAAGATGGCCATCGTTTATCGGGCCGTATATCGAACTTCTCAGCGAGCGAGCGAGGAAGATGCAAAATACACATGCGCTAGGTCTCCACTAAAAGACAAGGGCAAGATCTCGAGTGTGGGGTGCATGGCGCCTGGGGAAGACCCACATCCCGTTTCTTTCTCGTCTAAAAGTTCAACTTGGAAGAGAGCCACCGATGGATCCTGGCAATTACTATCTTCTCCGAAAGATGTGCGAGACCAAAACACAACAGACATCAGGCTGTTCATCAGCCTTGGAGCACACGCCGTATCCGCGCAAGGACAAAGGGTCAATTAGTCCATGCAACCGCAACCTAACATTGTAGGTAATCGGTCGATAAAGAGTTTCTCTCGGCATACTCGGTCAAATACATCAAATATGAGAAAACTCTTTTTTTCATCTCCATAACCCAACGATCAAATATCCCCAACCCCTTTACAAAATAACAATAAACACCTCCGTCATCACAAAGACAAATCCTTCGATGCGCCTTCGATGCAGGTAAAGAGAGTTCGCACTTCAGCCTTCAGGTACTTGAGTACATGTCGCATCGGCATCGAGAAGGATTTCAACGTCGTCATTTGCATATTCTTACGCAGGCCAAGGCAGGCGGCTCTACAACTGTATTCTCATTCAACTTTCTTTTGTCCCCAGATTCTGCGATCGCATGGCGTGGCATGGCGTATGACAGAAACTGGGGTGTACTTGCCGAGCGAGAGCAAAAATAAAATATCCGGTGCAGAAACAAAAAATGGTAAAGAAATAGCTGAAGTCGTGCGGTGAAGAAACATCCTCGGACCGAGATATCACGATTTCTCTCGAAGCACACGACCTCTGCGATAATCATTGCGAGAACTGGCTGCAATGTTCAAATGCTGTCAACGCAAATGATGTGAGGCTGTGTCAGGATCTGTTCTTGCCAGCTCTTCCAGCTCAACTTCGCGTAAAATTTGCTTCTATGGCTAGACAGGTGTGCGAGAAGCAGGCTGCTCCTCCACTTTCTGATGCCTGACAGCACACCGAGCAAGCTCTTCTTCGTCTTCTCTCAAGATGAGAAGCTGTCTCAGCGAACATCTTTGATCAATAATCCCACCACACTCTCTTCTCCACCTTGACACATCTTCAACATCTGTGTTTTCCAGCACCACTTCCCTTCCACCTCTCCACATCACGATACTTCGTCCCGATTCCACCTCGGTCCGAATCTCCCACCTGCCCCACGAACATCACATGCCGAGAACCACCCATCCCAATTCCCGAACTCATTTTCTTCTTTCCGCAAAATTCTCGTGAGCGAGCGGCAGCACAACGTCTTGGCATAACATGTGAAAAGGTCGCGGAAGAATTATTCACGGATCGGAAAAAAACATGTGGTGTGCTCGGAATAAGAGAGCGAGCGCGGCAAGTGTGGGCGGATGTGGAGGAGAGGAAAGGTTCCGTGAGTCGTGTCGTGAGAGCGCCTCGAGGCGAGGCATCGTCCATAGCTCATGGCCCATGGGGTCTGGACCATGACTTGACAGGCGCCCACTAGCCATGAGGGTATATCTGCCGACAATGCTATTGCCGATTTGGCAATCTGATAACACGATGCCGGCGAGCCTTGTAGACGGTGGCTGGTGACTGACTACAAAGACCAGACGTCGGCTTGTATTGCCCACGCTGACAAAGGTCCATCATTGTGCTCAAGTAATACGCCCCTTGAATCACTCGATCACGTTGTCTGGACACGCAAAGGTTGTGGCAAGGACTTCTGATATGGTAATGGTTGGAAGACTAGACTAAGTGCAGCGTGTCAAGAACAAAAGAATTCAAATATAATAACAAAGAGGGGTATTCAGAATCGAAGACAGTATAAACACGCAAGAGAAACAACATATCAACATCCAAACAACTCTCCTCAGACGTCTATCTTTCCACGCTTGTGTGGTCCAGGACCTTTACGTCCAGGTCCCCCAAAGTCGTTCCAATATCGATCGCCTTCACCTCGACCAGGTCCAAGACTCACATCAGACCTGCATTTTGGCTGTTCAAAGTCCTCCGCTGTACCAACAGGCCAGATGGGCAGAAAGCAAATCTCATCGGCCGCACAGCCACGGCATTGCTTCCACGTTGTCCATGCCAGGTACTCTTTCAACTGCTTGATCTGCTCCAGAGCGGTAGTGTATTCTGTTTGCTCAGATGCGGTCAAAAAGCTGGAGCATAAGGTATTTGTCACTTGTCGAATCGCCTGAGCTGCCACATTCGTCGATGTTCTGGAAACAGGGTTAGGCATGAACTGCGAGGCGCATCTTTCGATCTCTGAACTGCTGTTGCGGGCATTGTAGTCGATGAAAGGGCGCAGTGCACGCTCGATTTCTGATTGCAATGCCGCGAGAGACTTCAACGAGCCTGAGGCTAGGTACTCGATGCGATCAGCGTAACGTGCGACAACCATGTCAACAATGGCTTGCCAATCGACAGCCTCGATGTTATCGCCTTTTCGAAGAATCATCTTGTCCACAGCTCGGCGAAGATCATCGATCGCAGCAGATCCGTTGTTGAGACGAGGACGACCAGTATCGTCAAAGAACATGGCTTCTGGATACGCAAAGGTAGAGACGAATCCCTCATAGTCGAGCACCGCTCGACCTCCGCCAATACCATGATAACGAGCGGCAATAGCGCGGTAGTAATTGAAGCCATCGCCATTGTCACCGCCACCGCCAAAGCCACCGCCAGCCTTGGGATTTGTCTTGGCAATGCTAACAACATCAAGATGAGCAGCAAAGTCGCACAAGATGATTTCGAATCCACCTTCCATACGGAGGATACCATCGACTCGATCATTCCATCTCTCATGAGCCAGCTTGCACAACTGAGCTGCGCGCTCTCTCTCGCCAAACATACCCGAGTCGTGGTCTATGCTGTCCTCCAAAAGCAGCACATCCTGGGTATCAAGAGTTCCTTTACTAGACTTTGCGGCGGATTGTCCATCGACGTAAAGCAGGCGAAGGCTGTGTCTCGTACGGTAGGTGTGCAAGTATCCTGAGTCTGAATCTTGGTCTCCGGGCTTGCCTGGAGCCAGCGGCTCTTGTTCTGCCCGTGTTTCGATCACCTCAGACTGAACAGGTTCGGATGTCATCTCAGTAGGATGCGGTACATGGCGCCGCTTAGGGTTGCGCAGCAGATCACCGAGGCGATGAACCCAGTAGCCGATCGGTGGTAAGGAGATTTTCTTGTGTTCCGGATGATCGTGGTGAGGGCCATCGATCTCATCGAAGAACTCATAAGGCGGTGGGCCATGGTGCTCGTGGTCATCATGATGTTCAAACCACTCAGGTGGAGGTCCATGATGCTCAAACGGGAAATCTCTGCGCGGGGGTTCGCGATGATCCTTTCCTGGAGGTTTAGGACAAGGGAGGTGGCCTTCGCCGGGGGGGCAGTGCCGAGGTGGGTCATCATGATCGCGTCCTGGTGGGCCGTGGTGAGGTGGTGGGGGCGGCGGTGGTGGTGGAGGACGACGGTGTGGACCATCGGGACGAGAATCGTTACGAGGAGGGCCATGACAGCCCTTGTCGCCATGAGTCTTGCCTGGGCGACCTTTACCATCTTTGCCTCCACGATGTTTTGGTTGGTCATCAGGGAGACGATTTTTCTCCTCGTTGCCTTCGTTGATGGGCTTTGAGTGACTTGAAAATTCCTCCGGGTGGTAAGGCATATCAGATTCATCATCTTCCTCTCCAGGAGGAGGCGCATGACCATCACCAGGCGGATGACCAGGTGGCGGTCCCCGACGACCTCGAGCGAAGATCAAAGCATGCTCAGGCTCAAAGGCAAGCCATTGTGTACCATTGACACGGTCCTTGTTTGATGTTCCATGATAAAGCTCCGTGCCTTCAGGGACTGTAGCAATGAAGAGAGACATGCCATTGTGATTCAGCGACGAACCAAATTGGCGCATGGAATTATGAATCGCATTGAATATATGGTTCGCATGCGTAGTAGAATCGGTAGTTGGGACTAGATTAGTATTACCAGGTAGGGGACCTGCTGCAGCCAACCAGGGAAGGAGCAAGGGAAGAAGATATTGAGAGCGCGGCATCCTGACAGAAGTCCACCTCAGGACTTGGTTTGGCTCTCAAATCTCACAAAGGGCATGAAATAAAAGACTACAGATGAATGAAAAGGATCTCGGACTGATATTATCGAGCGCGTGTACAGTGCATGGCCGCGCGTACCAAATCTGATGCCAAGCTTGCTTGCCATACCGCGAGCCTTGTAAAGGCATTGCGCCAGCTCACGTCGTTGAAATCCACCTATTGAAAATCACTAGTTGCAATGTGACGAATCGACCAACAGTGATCTGCAAGGTGGCCGTAAGAGTACTGCCTGAGATGGCGCAAATTATGCATGGTGGGCAGCGAATGAAGCTGGATAAGGATGAAGTGAGAGGCGTCTTGGGAGATGTTTCAAAACTCTGAAGATTGCAAATCCTCCAGAATCGATTTCTCCTCTCACGGCGCCCTCTTGCATGCAACTCAACACCCCGATACAGTTCGCCAAGATCCCTGGCGCAAGCAACACGCATGCCCTAACGAATCATGTCAAAAAATCATGCTCAACGTGGCAGTGTCTAATGGAGAGGCGACCGGCTGTCCCGGGCTGTGGTCGATTCCTTCTGGAAGGCGTCGGTAAGCATAACCGATTCTCTCGATAGGGCTGACGACAACGACAAGCATCGAGTTCGGTAGTGCTCACCTCTTTGACCATACCCCCTCCACGTGCTGAAATCAGTCGCATTGGCGGTGTAGAAGTTCACAATGCTTTCTCTGAGCCGGTGGTTTTCACCAGCACATCATCGATAACAGGGTAGCTCTTGAACTGCATTTCATCCAAGAAGCACCCATTTATGTTTACGACTCACTCTGCTGCTAAAAGAAGATAACGTCATGATGGACCATTGAATCAAAGGAATATGCCACGCCTTTGGAGCTTATATACTTCATGTATGCACCAGAAAGACTGTCTGACAGGGCAACCCTGTCGTGACCATGACAATCGTAATTGTCAACCACTGTTCATTAAGAAGAAGAACACTATCATGATTGGGCACTGTCGAGATCAAGCTTTGTTTTCGCCTGCCTGAAAATAGTAGCGGGCTCTCTCTTTATCAACAACAACAACAATAACCTCGATCTCATTTCAAACCGCTCTTGAAAGACCGGCATCTGAACCTATTTTTTTGCTAATCATTCTAGCTGAAACAACTAGGCAACCAGACAGAATGGGTGACATAGCACTAGAATGAATCCTGACTCATCGCAGACCAAATGAGGCTCGATACTTATGGCTCGATGTCACCAAGATATAGCACTGGCAGCAAGAAGATATAACTTCGAGCAGCTCCAGAACGACCACACAACATCAACCACTAAGCAGCCGTTGCCCGTTTGCAAATCCAGGAACCTGTCTGTTGCGCGGGTCAGACAGGCGAAACTGCACACAGAGCTTCTAATGTCTTGATTGAGCGATCAAAAGCTTAGGCTTCGCTAGAGGTGTCTGCATGGATTTGTTGAGACCATCACAGTCCGAAGGCGTTGCGACCGTCCAAGAGAAGATAGCGCGCATGATGATCCTGTGGCTATGGATCTCAAGCTTTGTGGCCACTGACTTCCTGGAGATGCTACGGTGTATCTCGAAGAATTGGACTCGATTACTCAGGTTATACCTCTGGAAGGGTTGTAAGCTCTGGTAATTATATAGACATGATAAACGAGAACTTCTTGTAGAGCACCACGGATAGGATCTCGCAAGACCATTCATAGCTCGTTATGGCTCCAACGAGTCATTTGGTAAGCAAAAGTTGTCATGTTCTGATCTTGATTGCTTGCTCACTCTTACCGAGGCTGATGTATAGTCATACTATTGTCATAGTATCATACTTCCTCAAGACACGCCGACATGACCAATATTTGGTCTGTTGATGGCCGTGATAGGGCCAACGGAATCTCATCACAAGAATGTTTCTGTTCTGTATCTCAGCAACGCGCCGGAGATGTTGAATCTGCGCCGAGCCTTTCATCCAGGGCAGAAAGATAGGACAGCAGGTTGTTTTTGGCGAGAGGTTTCTTGGCTGTTGCCTCTTATCATACCATTGTAGAAGGTGGAGTGGAGATCTTGGGTGGAGGCTAACCACAAACGTCCCCAGTTAGGCTTGGCAGGGACTACATCGTTACGATCGACCTCCTCCCAACTCTCAACTTCACAGCCCAGAGATAAGGACTCCGGGGAATGTTTGTGGAGAGGTATCCAGTGCCATGGGTATGGTAACAGAATGCCACAGCATCTTTCGTTGTCGGCACTATAGTTGCTGCTTCCCTGGATGTTCTTGAAAGACCCACTTTGGGAGCAGTATGTTTAGCAGCAACTTCCTAGCAACATGTCTATCCCAGACAAGCCTGGTGCTGTGCTCGCATACAAACGACCAAAATGAAACTTTGACTACGATGCCCCAGATCTACCAAGACGATCCTGATAAGAGCCGCCTCCATTTCCCAAACCAGCGGCTCCGACCCAAATCCCCAGCTGACCAATATGCATAAGTCGTTAGTACAGAGTTTCACACATTGCCATCATTCACCACCACTCAGAGCTGCGGACGCAGGGCCGTGTATCAGCAAAGTGCTTCTGATCTCTGGCTCACAGCGTTGGAGTGGCTGATGAGCCGCTTAGAAGGTCAGAGATAAGAGCCTCAACAACCTGTACTAGGTAACTGCATCGAAAGTAAGCTGCAGCAACATAAAGAGACCAAGGTCTGCTCGATTCAAACCAGCATTTCAACCAGCTGTCTCGTGCATTTTCCATCGTATAAGTCAATATCATTCTTGCTTTCTCAAATCAACACCCCATTATGACTACGGCTTTTCCATACAACCAGCCTATGGAGGTTGTCCACAATGCATACACAGCTCAGCAGACCACTGAGATAGCCTCACGTATGGGAGCCGTAAAAGCTCGCATGCGTATCGACAAGATCTTTTTCAGCGGTTTCATGGCTGGATGTATCCTTGCATTCGCTTGTGCTGCAGTCTCTGTCGTCAACGTGGCTCCCTGGTATCAAGAAAACGCGCCCGGCGTGATTAAGCTCATGGCTGCTATCATCTTCCCTTTCGGTCTCGTTGCCATCATCCTCACCGGAGCAGATCTGTGCACAGGCAGTTTCATGGTAAGCTGTGGTAACACTGTGACTTCTGTTTGTCTGAGACTGATTCGTTGGACAGTTTACGACGATGTCGACTCTGCACCGTCGCACCAGCATCCTCCAGATGCTTCAACACTGGGTTCTCACATTCTTCGGTAACCTCGCTGGCTCTCTCTTCGTCATGGCAATCCTTATCGGATATGGAGGGATACTCTCTGATGCAGCCTACGCATCCCAGACCATCAAATTCGCCACAAAGAAAGTCGTCGCGCCTGAATGGCACCAAATCTTCCTCCGCGGTATCGGCGCCAACTGGTTGGTATGCCTAGCATGCTTCCTCGCCTGCGGTGCCCGCGAAATGGTTTCGAAAATCATGGCAATCTGGTGGCCGACGTTTGCGTTCGTCATCTTGGCCTTTGACCACGTTGTTGCGAATATGTTTTATATCCCTATCGCCATCTTCTTGGGAGCGCCACAGATTAGTGTTGGCCTGTATATTTGGAAGAGTATGATTCCTGCTTTGCTTGGCAATATTGTTGGTGGAGGATTGTTTGTGGGTGTGATTTATTGGTACATGTATCTGGCTGGAAACCCAGAGCCTGTCTTGATTGATGGAGCCAGCTACGGAGGTCGTGCGATGTCGTTGTTTGGAGTCAATGCTGATGTTGAGGAGTCTCCCACCCGGGTTAGACGCGAGTCTGACAAGACAAGCATGGTTTGAGAGACAGAGTTCGGATTCATGGTTGCGGATGACATCTAGGATAGTATAATGATTTACGGCCGGGAACCTCTCTCAATCATTCAATCTTTGTTTCGAATGTAATAATCTTTTTTTTGCATCTTTAAAACTGGCACTAAGCGATTTCTACAGAGCAGTTCGTGTGAGCGTTGAATTTCGCGGTTGCCATGCTGCAAAATTTCGCTGCAACGCTTTAGGAAGATGCAATTGTTCTCGTGCAAAGGCTACGGCATCTTAATCGAGGCGTTCATGCTGTGCCAGGAACGGCTCGGCATCTTCTTCATCGCCGCCAAGCTCTCTAGCATCATTATCATAATCCGTAGACTTGCCTCTCAGACCAGCCATAGCCAGCGCATCAGCCCGACCCTTCTCAGTATCGATCATGTAGATGAGAGGAATCGGCAGCGCGATCAACACAGCCAAGAATGCGAATGCAGGTCGAATTGTGCCAGCAACATCGACAATCCAGCCCACAATAGCTGGTCCAATGGCCGAACTGCCCTTGTCGGTGACAGCATATAGAGCATAGAAGGCCGCTTCGCTACCTGGAGGGATGATGAGACCGTAAAAGGAGCGACAGTACGAGGATAGACCACCCATGACAAAACCGTGTGCCACGCCTAAGGGATATATCTCCCAAGCTTGTTGCAGACCTCCCACGCCCCAAGATTGGACAAAGGGAAGATAGCCGATGAGGCCGTAGATTGGGATAATCTCCATCAGCAGAACGCATCCTATAATGGTCTGTTGTGTGTGCAGTTGAAAACGGCGTGAGATGATTGGCCATGTGAAAGCTCCAGCAATACCAGACGATGTGGCTGTGATTGACAGAATAGCTATTTGGACAGTGCTCATCTTCAGCTCAGTTCTGGCGAACAGAATAGCCGTGCCTGACACAGTGGCAATAGAGTCCGATAGTAAGAACCACGCGATCAAGAAAATGACAGTCTGACGTAGCTTGACTGCTTGTTTGACAGTTCTCCACACCGAGGACCATGCGAAGACGAAGTATGCGAAAATTTGACCTAATTTGCCATGTCGGTTATTGAGACTCTTGAGGGGAGGTCCGGGTCGATCACGAAGCCAGAGAGCACCGGGAATGGAACCAACAGCCCAGCACACTCCGACAAAGAGCAAGATTATCCTCAGAGGAATCGATTGTGAAGAGAAGTTCGCCTTTCCCAGACCGAAGAGCAGTCCAATGCTGCAGACTTGTACCAATACTGCAGCAGTATAGCCAAGTCCAACACCTTTGGCCGAAATCTTGTTGGAAAGAGCCAGTGCTGGTGAAGTCTGCTTACCAGATTGCTGTCCGTCGGGTGCTGGTGAGTAAGTGCCATCAGGTTCGACCATATCAACACTTGCCGAAAGGGAACCTGCTTGTTCCTCTGCAGAGACAACTGATGGATGGTTGCTAGCCAACAGCGGAAGAAAGGAGTTCAACAGCACGAATGAAGAGCCGAGCGATGCAACTCCCAGGATAACTAGGACTGGGCCCACGAGGTATATGCTTGGAGACACAACAATAAAAAGCATACTCGAGACAGAGCCAATGCATCCAAATGCCAGCAGGAGCTTTTTACGATATGATCCTAATACAAGTCAGCTGTGACCTACGTGATCTCGAAAGATGTTGCCCACCATGATCAGCGACAGAACTGAAGGATATCAGTACAATTGCTTGTACAAGGACAGCAATCGAAAAGGTATACATGGCGAATGAGGCTGTTGAGATGTCTTTTCCAAAGGGTTGGACAACACATTGGCTCTCGTTCTTGTCGTTGGTAGCACGGGTAGCAGCTCGCAAGAGTAAGTGTGAGGTCTCAGCCACAGCGGACTTTGGTTTCACGCAGGGAGTGACATGGTCAGATCGCAGAACACCTCGTTCTTTCGCAAGCTGCTCTAGAGTTACTGGAAGAAATGAACCTGTACATTTCTTAGCAGTGTCGACGCGTTTTGTGTATGCGAGCAATTACCAACACCAGCTACAGCGAAGATCTCGGCAGCCAGACCATATGAGTACCAACCCTTTAGCTCGCGGTCGCTGGTCGGTGTAGTATCCTCATTCTCGTATCGACGAGGCCTGCCATATTCGTTGCTTTCACTGTCTCTCTCCATAATTGGTTAAATCAGATTGACATGTTCTCGCGTCCAAAGAAGAAAACATGAAGCTGTTTCCTTGTCAGCATTGTTCGGGTGGGTCTTCCGATGCTTCCGAAAGGCCCACCACAACGCGTCAGGAAGGGACAACTTTCACGACTTTTTCCATTCAGCTAACAACGATTTCTGGATCGTGTTATCGCAGCATGATATGCTACAATCAAGGCGCTTGACCCTACAATAAAGGAAGCAGAGCTTAGTAAACTCGCTCCCGATGCTAAGTATAAGGTGAAGCATGACCGGTCACCTACACGCGCCGGCGATCCCCTCACGTTTGCGGATGACCAAAGCCACAAGTTACTACCATCTCATCCTCGAGTAATAATCCATCAACCAGTGGTCATGCCTGGGTATCAAGGCAGATAATCAGCAGCCTTGTCAGCTGAGACAGCCACTCATGTGCTGCGTTCAGGTGGGGTTAATGATTAACCCTCAAAGCGCTTCGTATATGCCAGTGTCGAGCGCCACGATCATCCTTCAGACTTCCAGCTTACAAGCAGTTATAAAGTATTGCTGTATCCAAATAATCAAGAATGTCTCTACAGTTTGCAAAATGAGCCACCGTGGGTCTGCGAACCGCGATCATTCTTCGAGGCGGCGTGAGAGTCACGAAAGAATAGAACCATCTCGTTCGAGTTCTGCAGACCGAGCAGAGACTTTTGTCATTTTCGAGCGAGCTCCGGATATCCAACCTCCGCCACGAGTTCACGTCCAAGCACCAAATGATTCAGCTTACCCGCGGCCACCGCCTTCCTTCGAATACTCAAGAACGACCCATTTTTAGGAGGCGAACAAGCACCCTTCGAGAGATGATTATCGGAGATCCCAACGGCAATCTGGGAGATATACAAGCTATGAACGTGAAAACAGCCATGGGCACGTCATCTATGCAGCACACGATGATAGTGGCCGGATGCCAAGTATCCAACAGAATTATCGACCTTCTCAATCGCGCCCGGAGGAGTACACGACCGCTGCACAAATGCCTGATATTCACTACGCCACTGCAGACACCAAACCATCTCGGAGCAGTCATCACAGGCGTGAACGTGTGAGTCGCAGACATGACGACCTCAAGATCATATACGAAGGCAGCGGCAGCGGCGGCCGTGGCGGCGATATCCAGACATCAGCAGTGGAGAACGCCGAGCCAAATCCAGACACATTGAACAAAATCATGATATGCGTCTACCGAAACAGTAAACGGCAATTCGTACAAAAAGAAATCTGGATGATGAGGCCAGGACATCGGGACGACATCTTTTCAGAAACAGCTGACCTTCGTGAAAGTGCAACCTTTCGCAAAGCCCTTCGCAGAGATGTTGATTTCTTCGAGGAGATCAATTGCCGATACAGAAATCAATTGCGAGGCACCTTCAGAAAATATCTTAGCTTCAAAACAGTCAGCACTGTAAGGGTTCTTGGGGTACGTTGTCATCTATATTTTGACGATATCAGCAGACTTACATTCACAACAGTATGGAAATAATATGTTCGGACTCGCGGATATCAACGAAAAAGTATTTTCGCCAGTCTTCATGCGAGCCTACAACAACCCCAACCATTCCCTAATCCCGGATGACCCCAAATTCGAATTCAACAGCTGGGTCGGGTGGTTCTGGTTGAAGCGTCGCGCATTCGTCCTGAACAAGAAAGTCGACCTTGCTATTGAATTGGTTGAAGCTTACGATCCTGATCGTGTGTTGGGTGGGATAGCTATTGCACTGTTTGTCTACTTTACCCTCACCATTACGTGGTTGGCTCTGGGTGGTGATCCGAATTACGTTTCTGGCGTCATGTCTTTCGTTCTATCCATCCTTGCAGGTAAGCTGATCTTCAATTCTCGCTGTGTTTCCACGAGCTGGCCTGGTCACACGTAGCCACAGCTGCAGTTACTGACGTGTATCAGTTCTGGTCGGACTGACTGGCTTGTATGATTGGCTGGACCTAGGACATATGGGTGGTGGAAAAGACTTCCTAGTTCTTAACGAGTATGAGCTCAACCAGCTGGACAGAGACGGCTGGGGAGGGCCTATCGGATGATATTCGATAGGCTGAAATATGCTGTGCCTTGTGTGTAGCCAAACAATTAGACATTAGAACTGAGAGATGATCGTAAAGAAAGATTATATTGAAATCTATAGTGAGCTAGAAAGTTATTGTAGGAGGTGGCAGGTGCACTGCATGACCACGATGTAAAAGAAGATAGACCCAAAACTCCATCATAAATGTTCAACACATGCTTAGAACAGCTTGTGCTCAAGAGTCATATCGTTCTCAGGCTCAAGACCAACACATGCGCGGAAGATGTTGACCAGAGCATTTCTCTGCTTGCTCAAAGCGTTCACAACAGGGGTACCGGGAGGAGTCAGAGGAGCCTTAAGCATATAACTCAAGACACTCAACACAGAGTGGAAGCCCTTGAAGTCGGAATCCTGAGCACCGTTCTCCCTCCACTGAACTCTAGTCATGAGCTCAGCAATCAAGACCAAGTCAATGATCAGTGGCGAGGCCAAGAGAGAATCTTCGCAGATGTTGAACATGTTGATGGTTTGGTGACCTCCCATGAAGATCTCAGCATAGTACTCGTCCAAAGCTCTCTTGTTGTCCCCAACGGCGGGCATGTACTTGATTACAACAGTGTGGTCGGGGTGCTCATCCTTCTCGTACAGGATGTGGTTGGCAGCAACCATGTCATCGACAACGTTTGACTTGGAAATCTCCTTGGATCTGAATTGAGAAGGTGCAGAAAGGTTTCTACCATCGTTGTTGCCGAGATGGTTGTAGGAGGCAAGGGACTTGACTTTGATTCCTGCATTGATGAGGAAGTCAACCAGGGCTGACTTCATCTTGGTCTGTCCAGACTTGAAGTCGTCACCGCCAATGAAGGCAGAGTGCTGTTCGGCCAGAGCAATAACACCAGGAACGAAGGTATTTTGGGGAGAACCGTTGATGAAAGGAGCATTCTCAAGGATACAGGCAGTTGCGAAGATTGTGGATGGGGCAATCTCAGGGTGGCCTGAAGCGATAGACTTGAGGAGGTTGTCTGCTGTGTCGTTGACGCCAGGCAGGATATCGGCATAGCGCTCTGTATTGGCGGTCCACTGGACGATGATCTTGTCGAGGTTGTGCTTTGACTTGAACTCGCGAATGTCTGCTCTGATCTTCTCAAGATGCTCGTTGCAGGCCTTGGAACCCTCGAGGATGTTGTCTGCTCTTGATTCTTGATTTGCAGCGATGAAGTCGGGGTAGTAAATGCTGGGCAAGGGAACCATCTGGGCCATCTCCTTGCGAACCATTTGCTTGAGAGTAGGTTCAAGGACTCCAGCTCTGTCCATGGACTCTGCAATGTTCATACTGCTGATGTCCCAACCACCAATGACAAGGTCGTTAGGGTTGACCATGGGCAGAAGCTCGTTGAAGGGGACATAGATCTCCTTGCCAGTGTCCGAGTCGGTGCCGAGCTTGACTGTTGATGACATGACCATAGAGCCATAGTAGTTTGCTGATTGCTTGCCCTCGCGGGTGTCCCATGTAAGGCCCTGACGGTTGGCAATAATGCCAGCAGTGACTGTGGATCCGTTGTTGCCTAGATGTGATGAGCTGATGTCCTGTCTAAGAACGATATTCTGGTATACATACCACCCCAGCCAACAAGCATCATGCCGACTCTGCCAACCTTGCGTTCCACCTTGAAGTCATAGACGGTCTCCTTGGGTGTAGCGACATAGCCACCGTTGGATGACTTGGTCACCTTTGTCTGGCGGTAGACATACTTGCTAAGGATCGCATCATCGGAGTATGTAACGTTGGGAGATTGGACGGTGAAGAGAGGAGCCTGGGCATTGCCAGAGGCAGTGCGCTCGGTCTCGTTGAGGTAAGGAGCCATGATGATAGTAGCAGATGGGAACAACGAAGAGGTGTGAATAGAGTGAAGACACAGATATACGAGATCAATCTAGTTTATTGGTTTTGGAAGATGATTCTATTGTATAAAAAGAAAGAACGAAGCCCACGAAAGTCGAGTTTAAATACCTTGACTGCGGAACAATGTAGTGACGGCGGCGGAGAGGGAAGCTGCAGCCCAACATGTTCGCATTATTGTTTGACCCCAGCTGGACCAAGATGGAGGAAGTCACGGATCATTTTGGATAGTCCGGGGTTGTTCAACTGGAGAGCCAGGGGAAGCGCGGAGGTGACGGAAGCATGGTTTCGCCGTGCTCTCGGAACAGCTGCAGGGAGACCTCGGGCGGTGAGAGCAGGAAGCTTGTCTGTGGCGCACGAGCGTACTCGTAACGACATGTGGCCGTTCGTCGCAGATTGTTGTACGAGGCTCGGCGATGAGATCTCGAGAGTCTATCGATGCGCTCACCAGAAGGAGAAGGCGCAAGTCGTTAGATATTCATATAAGGACTGAGGTCAGTAAACAGCTGCGCTGTTGTCGTGCCTGAGGCTCACAGCAATTTGTCAAATCTCGGCCGAGTGAACAACGCTTCCAAGTTCCCCTGTGCGATCGGATACAGAGAAATATTCGGATCGGCTGGTGAGCGGCGCAGTGTGGAAGAACAAGGAGAGGTGAGACGAATCAACAAAGTCAAATCCCAGATATGATGGCATGGTTCAACTCCTGGATTCACGGCTACAGAAATCGAATGCAATTCCCAAGCTATTGGCTTGTTGAGTGAACTCCGTAGCAACAATGCGAGCACGTTGTCTGGTATGGTTAAATGAAGCTGGCACACGGTCAAACAAGTCGTTGTTGGCAATTACGCCTGTGGCTGCACGGAAAGAAGGTCTGTCGAACAGTCGAAGAAGGCAAAGTTTGGCAGGGAGCGAGCGGCTGGTGTGGATCTGTCGATCTCCTGCTGTCAGTCGTCGCAGGGGTCTGCTAGATAGTGGTAGAGGGCTGCATCTGATACAATCCAGTCGTTAGTTGACAGAGGATTCGCAAATTCGCAATTGCTACCGCTCACGCTGGGCTATCTTGCTGCACAGCGTGAGTCGGCAATTTGGACAAGACTTTCCAGAGGAGAAACATGTGATTGTCTCGCTCGACTCGCGGCCAATCAGAGATGAATTCACGCGGGACCCTTTGGTGCTTTGACCAAGGCGAGAGTGCTCATCTCCTTTAATTAGTCCACCGACCGCCGAAAGAGAGCGACTAGAGTCGAGCGAGCGGGTGCTGCAAATTGTCTTGCCGGGCACTTGTGGAGTTTGACGAGCGACACGATGATGATGGCCTTGGATTGAGGAAGGATCTGGATGGTCACTGGGCCTTGTGGAAAGACAGTCGCCATGCACTAACTCCTGGGCATTTGCTGGCTCTCTGTTTTCCTTTCTCTTCCTCCTTGTCGCGATCTCCGTCTTTTCGTCTTCATCACTATCTTTTACTATTACTACAGCTCTTGATAAGTTATACGAGCATCCATTCATTTAGTGTTTTTTCCCACTCGCCGCACCGAGGCATTTAATTACAACTGCGTGCCTTCGAGACCTCTGCAGCAGACGCCAGGGGCTACATTGTTTTCTTGAGCTGTTGATGCTACCGCCAAACTGTCAACGGCCCGGATCAGGAACTTGCATACAAACAAAGTCTCTCCTTTGAGAGCATCAACAGTACCGGCAGCAACAGGATTGGCCCGGAGCAGGTCGTCTCTTATCGTATTCTTATCCACAAAACCGTCGGCTCTGTTTATTCTTCTCTAGCCCGGACAACGACACCGTGACCTGGAACCACCTCCTGGAACTCGTCTCGACTGTCAACATTGTCAGCAACCATGGAGACTGAGCGACCATTGAGCATCCTACCATCGATCAAATGCTCCGACTGTGGTGCAGAGATCCAGATCTCTGCTATGGGAGAGCACGTGTGCACACCCTCGCAGAAGGAGGATCAAGCATCGCAAAAGCCCGAGTCACCAATCGCATCACCAACCACATCTCCTTCGACAGAGAAGCAGCCGACGCCATTCCCGTCCACCAAGCAGACCTCCAACAGGGCACCCTCAAGACCGAACAGGACTCCGCTTCCTCGCATTGATCCCTCTGTTGCAAGTGAGTAGCACAAGGCATATGAGGATGGGCACAAGATGCTGACAGGGCATAGACAAGCCTTACCTTGCGAGACCACTGCTTTCACCAGATGCATCTCAAAACTCTGGACGTCGTACTCCAATGATACCAGGCAGACCTGGCCGCTCACCAGTGATGCGAAGCGCTACCAGCCCCATCCCGAGACTACCACGAGAACCATCACAAGAGCTAAGCGGGAACATGGATTGCGCGTTCCCTCCATTTCCTACGGCGCGGTCCAAGTCAGCTGCAAGAGCCAAGAGCCCGGTACCTGAAGGATACTACGCTCCACGAAGCCCCATGGCAACAGGAGGTGCAAATGTCGCGCGTAAGCTGGACACAATTGCGCCAGGGCCTTTTAACGCACCCGCACGCAGTACATCTCGCTCGGCTTCTGCGAGTGCAACTGCTCAGGCACCACCGGCCATTACTATAAATCAACCCCCAGCCGAGGGAGCAGCCTCTCCTGTGTACAGATCTGCATCGCCTGTTAGCTATGAGAGACCCGCCTCTCCTCCAGCAAGATCTGCCTCTCCACCTCAAGCCCCTGCTTCGCCTAGTCTGTCCTCGGTTTCGACATCTCCTACTGGCACAAACCGTGAGGGTCGTCCAATCCCGCAGCGTCCTGTCAGACCAGAGCCGCTGGATGGCTTCCTTGCCATGCTCAAGAGCGAGTCCGAGGCTTCCGGTCAGCAGTTGTCAAACATGACTATCCGCTCAAACACCTTCCCACTTCCACCATCCGTACCAAAGTCTCCCGAACCCAAGCCAGTCGTCAGAAGCCCCTCGGCGCCTCCCACTAGACAACGACGACCTACAATTTCCGCTCCTTCACAAAGCGCTCCTAGTGATTCTCTTCCCACTATTTCAACCACCCCTCCACCAGCACTTCCGCCAATGCCCACCATTGAGACTGCTATGGCTCCAGCACTTCCCCCGCTTCCTTCCACAGCCGATGTGCAGAAGCATGCTCACCCTGTCGTACACGCTCCTTCGGATTCGGCTTCTTCAGCTTCATCCACAAGGAGCTTCAAGTCGGATGTTAGCCCTCCTGTTTCGGCCTCATCAAGCGTCTCGATGCTCTCGTCGACTCTAGGTGACCTCTCCGATCCTTCTCTTGTTGTACCCAGCCTGCAACTCAAGACCAAGCAAGAGAACCGTCTGAGCCCCGAAGACGCCTTCAAGCCTACTTTTATTGCTGCTGAGCAACAGCAATCACCAGTCTCGTTCGAAGAGAGACTCGACAGTCCGACTGAGAAGATGGACCGCTTCCCATTCAATGCTCTCCGTGCATCTCATGAGAGCGAGGTGCCCGAGTCACCTGTGGTCCCTGGCTTCCTTCCTAGACGTCCTCAAAGTCCCATGTCGGCCACATCTACACCCATGTCATCTCCTCCTACCGAGCACGGCTTCTCTTCCAGACCTACCTCTTCAAAACGCCCCGGTACTTCGTCCAAGCATATCTGCAGAGGTTGCAATGAACCTATTCAAGGCAAGTCTGTCAAGGCTGCGGATGGTCGTCTAACCGGTCGTTACCACAAGCATTGTTTCGTGTGCAAGACTTGCAAGTCTGCCTTCGCGACTGCTGATTTCTACGTCATTGACAACAACCCATACTGTGAGCACCATTACCATGAGCTCAACAATTCTTTGTGTGCCCATTGCGATCGTGGTATCGAAGGACCATATCTCGAGACCCAGCAAGCACAAAAATTCCATCCTAGCTGTTTCACTTGTATCGACTGCCACAAACCCCTAAGCGATGATTACTTCGAGATCGCTGGTAAGGTCTACTGCGAGCAGCATGCCTTTGCGTCCGTCCAGCGTCAAGAGGGGCTCGGACCCAAAAGAAACATGGAGAGAAGAACCACTCGTTTCATGGTCATGTAAACGTGATGGAAGCTCTTCTCTTTCCAACAAACTTCCGGCCTCCACCAAGCGGCGGACGAATCAATGCGACCATGCTGCCATGCACATCTCTTTCTCATTCCTGCGACTATGGACCACGGATCAAGTAAGGCTCTTCGATCTGGATCGGCCACTTGTCCGCTACCTTCAATTCTCTCGATCGCTTTGAAAACATTTGTTTATTCTGGAGATACCCACAACTTCTATTGTATATACCCTTCTA
This sequence comes from Aureobasidium melanogenum CBS 110374, assembly GCF_000721775.1. Lineage (NCBI taxonomy): Eukaryota > Fungi > Ascomycota > Dothideomycetes > Dothideales > Saccotheciaceae > Aureobasidium > Aureobasidium melanogenum. The sequence continues at coordinate 63,818 of NW_024470081.1, read as the reverse complement.
CATAGCATACCAGCTGCAGCTGTAGAACAGCTTTTACGGCACAAAATTTATTCATCCTTACTTACTCATGCAGATCCGCGATTCTTGCTCCTGGCCTGCTCTTTCCACCGAAATCAAGTCATGAAGGTCGAATGTCCAGGTCTCGATTTTCATTCAATTGACTTTAAGCCGGGCCCGCAGCTTAGCATTGCCCTACCAGCTTAATAGTTTACCCGCGTACATGGGAGACGGCATGATCCGACATAGTGGTAGTCTTGACTCTTGACCCCGGATGGATAACTGATCGTTTTGATAGCGATACTCACAGGGCCAGTCATGCGTTTCAAAAGGGTCTTTCTATCACGACTAGGCAAGCAAAAAGGACCACGACCATGATGCGGACAGCAAATCTCATGGGTCCGTGGAAAAGGTTCGAGATTGCCGGACAAAAGATTGCACTGCAATTTGCCGGGCCGCGCTTGCAAGAGTCATGTTTTTAACGCAAGCGAGGATCTCTCTTTGCTTGCTTCGGCGAAGAGGGAAAGCACGGTTGGTGGCTGATTGTCTCTAGTGGTTAAGTATTTCACCGGTGTCTGCGCAACCGTTTTTTCTGCAGAGGGAAGGTCCCTTCACGTGGAACTGGTGGAGCGAAAGCGCAGAGTCAGGAAAAACGGATGAGTGACGAAGTCAAGAATCAAGTCAAGCGAGTGTTGTTGTGAGAGGGGCGGCATCGCTGTTTTAGGCGCACATAAGGCGTCAAGTAGAGTGGTGATGTGGTGATGTTACTGGTGTAGAAAGGTAAAGGCCTCAAAAGCAGCAACGAAGATCGGTGCAGCGCTTGCGATTGATGGTGCGTGTGCGAAATATCTATGTTTAGGCAAGGCTTCAGAGACAATGGTACTCAACCTCGGTCGAGCGTCTGCCAACCTCAGGGCTTGACGATCGAGCAAAAGCAACAAGACAATGGTTGGGTTTACACAACCAGAAAGCCGGATACATCTGTGAGCGTTTCATACTGTGCGATGGCTTCTTCTTTGTCGAGGGCCATCTTCTAGAAGATTGGGCTCTTCGGCAGAGGCAGGTCGTTGGTCGAGTTAGGGCCTCAGCCTTAAGTTAGGAAGGTGTTAGCGTGTGGAGGTCGAAAGCCTGTGCGCTTCTATTAAATTGCACCCTGCTTAGGGTGGTCTGAGTGCCTGATCAAATCTGCCAGCTTTCAGAGATGGCTGGGAAATCAGAGACATGCGAGGAAAGGCGAGAGGCGTCGTCGACAGAGACGTGGCAGTGTGGTATGGATTTGTACTGGGAAATAGAGCAGCAAGACATATGGAAGACCGAGTGTAGCAGACAGAGTCCCCATTGATTGTCTTCGAGATTGCTGCGAGATCAGCGTTTGAGTGCGCGAGTCATCTTGAGTCTCTGGTGTTGGTTTCGGGCTAAACGTCTTCCGCGGCCCAAGTCGGCCGGCAGCCAGCCCCTTTTGATTTCATCGCATGGTTGCTGGCGGCGCTGCTGGAGTTGATTGACTCGTTTGGCCTTGCCAGCTCTGCAAACAACAGTCTCTCGTCGTCTCGTCTCGTCTCTAGGCTTGCTTGTCGCACAGCAGACTGCTCCTTGCCTCTCTGTTTCTTATTTCTCGACTCAGCTGCCTGCACGCCCAACCACCGAAAAATTGCTTGCACACCAAAGACGTTTCTACGTTTCTGCGTTTCCTGCACTTTTCAATCGACGTCGGGCCCTGCTGCACCACCGTTGGCCTTTTCCACTTTCGCCCTCAATTAGCCCGCCAACGAGCGACGGTCAATCTATCGAATCTGACATCTGACCCATCGTCCTTCAATTCCACATACACGTACAATTCCTTGCTCTCCGACCAGATCAAGAGCTGAAGGACTCTACCGCTTCGCGCAGCTTCACTCTCCTTGTCAGACTCGCCCCGCTGTCGCACCTCAAGGTCGGTACCCACTCACAGCTCATCTTCCCTTGCCTGCATCACCCTCTCTATTTTCGTCACCTTGATCTGTCGATTCGCTTGTCTGCGTCTGCGTCAAGCAATCGCTCTCAGATCCTGCACGTCAAGCCTTGGTTCGAATCCCAGCCACGAACTGCCAAACTTTCAACTCGACCGACGCACTTCTTCATTCGCTACACGCCAAGGTCTTCGTTCGTCTGCTTCGGCGCTCACGTCTCTGTCGACTTTCTTCGCGTCTTCTTTCCTCACCACAATTCACTGCATCGAGAACTTCGCACGCCTCATGTACCACTGACGACCTCGTTGGTGCGACGCATGCTGACAAGCCTCACAGTATCTCTTGTAATCGCCTCTACGCGTTTCTCTCATTACATCCCAGCAGTCGCCACCTTTTGAATACCGTTACCGACCAAACAACACAACCACCGCAAAAATGGGTTGTGGTATGAGCACCGAAGACAAGGAGGGCAAGCAGAGGAACGAGGAGATCGAGAACCAATTGAAGAAGGATCGCATGATGCAGAGAAACGAGATCAAGATGCTCTTGCTCGGTTCGTTGTCGCCTATCTCGGTCAGCACCCAGAGCTATCACTGACACAAGATACGCAGGTGCCGGTGAATCCGGAAAGTCAACCATCCTTAAGCAGATGAAGCTGATCCACGAGGGTGGCTACTCTCGCGACGAGAGAGAGTCCTTCAAGGAAATCATCTTCAGCAACACCGTGCAATCCATGCGCGTCATCCTCGAAGCAATGGAGTCGCTGGAACTTCCCCTCGATGACCAGAGAGCCGAGTACCACGTCCAGACAATTTTCATGCAACCCGCACAGATCGAAGGCGACAACCTTCCCCCAGAGGTTGGCAACGCCATCTCCGTCCTGTGGAAGGACCCTGGTGTCCAGGCCTGCTTCCAGCGCTCAAGAGAGTACCAGCTCAACGACTCTGCCAAATAGTATGTTGCCGTGCCTGTCTGCGCATCGCATCACAACTTACTGACCTTCGTGATAGCTACTTTGACTCGATAGACCGCATCGCTCAGCCTGACTACATCCCCAACGACCAAGATGTCCTCCGTTCCCGTGTCAAGACAACCGGTATTACCGAGACCACCTTCATCATTGGCGACCTTACCTACCGCATGTTCGACGTCGGTGGTCAACGTTCCGAGCGTAAGAAGTGGATTCACTGCTTCGAGAACGTCACCACCATTCTCTTCCTTGTCGCTATTTCGGAATACGACCAGCTGCTCTTCGAGGATGAGACCGTCAACCGTATGCAAGAAGCCTTGACCCTGTTCGACAGCATTTGCAACTCAAGGTGGTTCGTCAAGACATCCATCATTCTTTTCCTCAACAAGATCGATAGATTCAAGGAGAAGTTGCCCGTCAGCCCCATGAAGAACTACTTCCCTGACTATGAGGGCGGTGCCGACTACGCTGCTGCTTGCGACTACATTCTCAACCGTTTCGTCAGCTTGAACCAGCACGAGACCAAGCAGATTTACACACATTTCACCTGCGCCACCGATACCATGCAGATCAGATTTGTTATGGCTGCCGTCAACGGTAAGTTCTCGATGTTGCGGATCTCTACGAAGCACTTTGCTGACAACGCTTCCAGATATCATCATCCAAGAAAACCTCAGATTGGCCGGCCTCATCTAAGCGTGACGAGACGCGGACGAACAGAAAAGGTGCATTTGTTTTCTTCGTATATTCCCCTCTCTGGCCAGAGTTCAAGAATCAACAGTCTTAACTCATGTTTCCGGATCTGTCTATCGGTATCCTGGTCAATCGCATTTCGCATCTGGAAAATCCAAAACAGTCACCTGTCTTCATTTGCCTGGGCATGCGTTGTTTTTGACCGCTGCCGACATATAACCACAGCACTCTGACACAACAAAATCGTCGATTCTTCAAAAGCCTCTGGATCGATCTACTCTCGAGGACGAATGATGGGTCTGTTTTATCTAATAGCTGGAAGAAGAACAGTGGGGTCAGTCTGCTTCTATTATCTTCCTGCTTTTCGTTGATGTTTCCCGCCATCCTCTTCTGGGAAACAAGTCATTTTCTTTCTCTTTGAATCTTCTGGGCAAAGCGGCGTCCTAGATACAAACGCGTGGGACGTTCAAGGAAAGGGTTGGGAGGTCATATTTCTCGTTTTTCTGTTCTCACTCCTCACTCCCCATGCCTTTTCCTTCTCTTCTTATTGAAGTTGTCACTTCTTTTTTTTCTTTCGACTCATTGCATGATTCCCTTGTGTTCGCCCTCCTGTCTACTCATAGTATATATAATCTTGAACCTCTTTCCTTCAAAAGAATGAACAATGAGTCTCATGTTGTGTCTCTTGCGCGTGATTTACGAAATTCATCTGTTCACCTGCTGGCATTGTCAGAAGCATCGATTCGAACACATGAAAGCGCTCGGAGATAATCCGCTCGATTCATGTACATGCTGGTGTAAGCACAGCCTATCTTGCTTGCCACATTTGATCAAAAAGGAAAACGGTTGCGAATCGTTGGAACAGCGTGCACTAGCATCTATCTCTTCTCGCATAACAGCTTTATGCACGTATCTGGAGCAGCGCACATCCGTAAGAGTTGTTACATTCACGTGCAGACGCGGCAGCAGCAGCAGCAGCAGCAGCAGCGGATATAACTAGACGCGAATTTACCGGGATTGTATGCCGCTTGCTCGTGGAGAAGATCGGGGAGGTGGGCGTGAAAGGAAGCAAGTATCCACAGGTTAACAACGTCCTGGGTGCTCTGAAGTGACGTAGGAGACTTTTGTGTGCCCGCGTTTTCTTTGGGGTCCCCAGCACCAGCGTTTGTGTCTCCAGATCGATCATCAGGGCGGTTTTGATACTTGGTAGGTATCTTTTTGTGCTGATGGTTGAGATTGTGAGGGTGATTGGTATTTTACAGGGAAGAGGACCAAGGTATATCCTTGCAAGAAGACGAGTGCGTGCAGTCCAGTACACGTATGGAGGGGCAACTTCATGTCCACTTCACGATCACAGACAAAGGCAGTGGACAATTTCCAGGATCTCGATCACCACAGCTCCAACACAACGGGATTTTCTGCATGCAGGCGATTAGGCTCTGATTTCCTCGGAAGCAAAGACCTTTCTGACCACGTTTTTCGTTGCCCTTTTGTTGCCATCACGATTTGAGTTGTGTTGCCGTCAAGCGAGAAGACAGCTCAACGTAAATTCTGCCTTTGCGGCTCTGGACGCCCTTTGCCTTTGGCAGCTGGCTCCTCGCCCTTTCATGCGGTTTTGTTGCCACCGACGTAGAGACAATGGGCTTTCTAGACCGCTCACAACCGCTGAGGGGTTGGTATGCTGTTCGTCGCAGCCAATCAATTGCTCTATCGTTTGCATTGCATAGACTGGCCCGTTACCATAGGCTTTTTTAAGCCGCATCTCTACTTTTGTGTTTAGCTGAAGGGCCTCAACCGCGTAGACCAGTTCTCAACCCGCCTCTTGGTCCACACCCCATGGGCGAGATACGATAGGTGTGTCTAGTCTCGATTCGGAGGGGGCGTCCTATTGTTCGCCCTCGCTACCGGTCGGGAGATCGAGGATTGTATAAGAATAGTGATCTTCCCTCCGCGCTTCCTGGTTTGTTGACGTTGTGCTCTCCCAAAGGTCCAGTTTTTTCTCACTCTGACATCGCGGTCCACATTTATCCCTCGAGGATTTATCAAAAACAGTCGTTCATCCTATTCCACTCTCGCTTTCTTTCCGAGATGTCTATGTCTTCCGCTTCTCTCAAAGTCCCTCAAGCAACCATGCCTGGCAGCACTGTTAGCACCGCTCCCCTCAACACCAAGCGCAAGATTGTCTGTTTCTCGGGTAGGTTGTTTTCTATATTCTCGAGAGAGGGCATTGCTGACTTACTTGCCCTTCAGACTTCGATGGCACCATCTTCATGCAAGACACAGGTCACATCCTGTTCAACGCCTTCGGTTGTGGTACTGAGCAGCGCGAACTCCTCGATGCACAAATCAAGTCCGGAGAGCGTTCCTTCCGCGATGTCTCTGAAGAGATGTGGGGATCATTGAACGTTCCCTTCGCCGACGGTTTCGAGGCCATGAAAGAAGGTCTGGACATCGACCCCGAGTTCAAGAACTTCCACCAGTTCTGCTTGAACAACAAGATTCCTTTCAACGTCATCTCTGCTGGCTTGAAGCCTGTCCTTCGCAGTGTTCTCGATCACTTCTTGGGAGAGGAGGCAGCTTCCAACATTGACATCGTCGCCAACGAGGCTGATATCTCCGAGGATGGTAGCTCATGGAAGGTCAAGTGGCGCCACGACAACGAGCTCGGTCACGACAAGGAGCTCTCCATCAACGAATACAAGGAGGCCGCACAACTTGAATCCGACGACGGCACCATCCCCATGATCATCTTCATCGGTGACGGTGTCTCCGACTTGCCCGCCGCTCGCCACTCCGACGTCCTCTTCGCTCGCCGCGGTCTCCGTCTCGAGGAGTACTGCATCGAAAACAAGATTGCTTACATTCCCTTCGACACCTTCGCCGACATCCAGAAGGAGGTTATCAAGATTGCCAAGATCGATGAGGAGAAGACAAAGGGACAAGGCTTGCCCAGCAACTTCAACCCTCGCGCAAACATGTGGCGTCGTGTCAGCTCCAAGAAGGCTATTCCCACTTTTGCTGCCATGACACCGCGCGACGAGCGTATGTTCATCTGGCCCGAGACTTTCTCCGAGGTCAAGGCCGCTCAAGTCAAGGCTTAGATGTAATGGTGTCTTGTTGAGCTACTTACGATTTCTTTTGCTGCATGGATGAGAGGTGTTTGTGCATCTTTTCGGGACTAATATTCTTTGTTCGGGCTGCCTTGCGGTACTCTGGCAGAAATGGCGTTTTTTCTTTCTTTATATCACGCACGATGATCTTTAGAATACCTTCACTGTCTACAAGACAAACGTACACATATATGAATGAGCACCAGCTTTGACACATCGCATCTGTGTCTGCTAGTTACGCGAATTAGGAAACTGTCAAAGGATGCTTGTGCAGCTGTTGTTCATAATTGTGCAACCAGCTGACGTATGCCTCTGCAGAGTAAAGGCAGCCGAGGCGGCAGCGGAGTAGCGCGGAAGCAGACAGACTTTCAGGGCCAGGCCACGACAGCAACGAGGGGCAGTTAGTACTCCATAGTTCGTGTGGCTGTGGGCATCCGATGTGGTTATCAATAGCAACAGAGGTTAGCAGGCAGTGCACAAGAGATTGTAGGAGGTCAGGAAGGATTGAGTGGAGCTCTCGAGGTCGAATGTCACTCTGTTCCCCTTTGGATGCTAAGCAGGAAAGCTCGAAACATGTCGATGATGTCTGTTTAATCTCGCAAGTCGCGACCCACGGCCGCCATTCCCCCCCCAGCAGCTCAGCAGCCAACGCTCGTATTTATAGAGGGAAGCTTAACGGCCATTTCATCATCTCCACTCTAGACCAGAGGACGTTGTTGCTGCCTTGTGCAACTTCTCCTTTGCTTGCCCAATACTACACTATTGCTGCGTACAGGCGCTGCGCTGGCCGCAACATAGTCCACACATTAATCCGTCGCAATGCCTCGACCACGATTGACACCGCACCTGTCGCTAAATCGCTTCAAGAGCACCACCTCGATCAAGTCAACTGACAGCCAGAGCAACAGTCGAGCCGTGAGCCCCAAGAGAAAGGGAGAGGAGCAGGGAGACCACAAGGGCTTCAACCTGGTCTTGAGAGTACAGGTGCTCGAGGTATATCTGGCCTATCTTTTTTTAGTCCTGATAGACCAAGCTGACTCGCCGTGCTCAGGGCCGAAACCTCGCTCCCAAAGACAAGAATGGTACCAGCGATCCCGTAAGCAGCTTCTCATTCCCGTCTGTCCACGACTTGCCACTCACTGGCTCTACAGTACCTAGTCATTACTCTAGGAGACGCACGCGAGGCTACCTCTGTAATCGACAAGACATTGAACCCAAAATGGAACCAAACCTTCGACCTCCCTATTTCAGGCATCTCGAGTCTGCTGCTAGAGGGTGTGTGCTGGGACAAAGATCGCTTTAGCAAAGACTACATGGGCGAGTTCGATGTCGCTCTCGAGGATATCTTTACCAACGGACAGACTATCCAGGAGGCAAGCACAGTCCTACTCGACATCGACTCGGCTCTAGCTAACATCATACACAGCCCAAGTGGTACAAACTCGAATCTAGAAAATCGGGTCGCAAGAAGAGCCATGCCTCTGGCGAAGTCCTCCTAAAGTTTTCCGTATTCGACCCTATTAATCCGAACGCCACCGCTCAACAGACCCTCCAAAAGTTCTACGGTGTTATTGCCCTCGAAGATCCCGCCGAGGGAGACGAAGACCTGGACGAACTTGCTCGTGCAGAAGAAACCCCCGATGAAGATGAAGACGACGAGGATGTTGATGGCGCCAGTCCCGAGCAAGCAGAAAAGAGGAAGAAGAGACACAGACTCGCCCGTCTGAAGCGAAAGACCAAGCTGAAGGCTTACGAGTTCAATGGTATGAGTGCTGTTGCTGGTGTTCTCTTTGTCGAGATTCAAAAGGTGACGGACCTGCCTCCCGAACGCAACATGACACGTACTTCCTTTGACATGGATCCTTTCGTTGTCAGCTCCCTGGGCAAGAAGACATACAGAACTCGCGTCATCAGGCATAATCTCAACCCTGTCTTCGAGGAGAAGCTCGTCTTCCAGGTCTTGCGACACGAAGTCAACTACTCGCTCAATCTTACTGTCATCGACAGAGACAAGCTATCCGGAAACGATTTCGTTGGCGCTGCCACTTTCTCCCTTGAAAGGGCTAGAGCTGTTCAACCAGAGGCTGATCCGGAGACTGGTCTTTACCGCTGTCCAGATACACCTGACGCAGGGGTCACACCTAACAATGAATATAGACGCTCACGGTTCCGTTTGGCTTCCTCGCGCTCACAATCAAGCCAGACGCTTAGTAGATCGTCTCGCAATGCTTCAGCCAAGGACCTCAGCAGGCTCTCCAGGACGTCTTCGAATACTAGCATGAACAGACCTGCGTTACGGAAGGAGGACTCGGGCGACTCTTTGAACGCTGTCGACACACGCGAAGATCTACCGTCGCCAATGACCAGCAACCCATATATGACCGACACTTCTAACATTCCTCAGGTGAACGTGGACCACGATGGTATCGAGGATCCAGACCTCAAATACTACGCCATTCCATTGCAGCTGAAGAACAAGGATAGATGGGAAGACAAGCACAACCCAATCGTTCACATCAAAGTCAAATATCTACCATACCAAGCGCTCCGCCAACAGTTCTGGCGTGCTATGTTGAAGCACTATGATGCAGATGACACCGGAACTCTTGACAAGGTCGAGATCACCACCATGCTTGATACCCTTGGCTCTACTCTGCACGAGGATACTATCAACTCCTGGTTCAAACGTTTTGCTTCTGAGAATGGCGGAGAGGAGGTCTTGACTATGGATCAGGCAGTGATGTGTCTGGAGGATCAGCTTACGAAATTCCAGAAGAAGGCAACTCTCGCCGACACTATACAGGGGAAGCTTCATATCTCGGAAACTAAAACCTCAAAGTTGACTGCAGCAGACGGGTCTAAATCATCCGAAAGCCTTGTACATTCTGAAGACAGCTCAAGTCAAGGAACGCCTCTGAACAACCAATCTCAAACCTCAGTGGTCCCAGCACTTGAGGTGCAGGACCTTTCGGCCGACGGAGAGGAGGGTGGTGCGTTGCCGGACGATGATCTCGCGGATGAAGAGAAGGGTGAGGAGCATGTCGTGGAGATCAAAGAGTGTCCCATCTGTCACCAGCCTCGTCTCGACAAAAAGGGCTCAGAAGCCGACATCATCACGCATGTAGCCACATGTGCCTCGCAGGACTGGCGTGCTGTCAATAATATCGTCATGGGTGGCTTCGTGACCAGCAGCCAAGCACAGAGAAAGTGGTACAGCAAAGTCATCACCAAGATTGGTTATGGTGGCTACAAGATTGGAGCCAACAGTGCCAACATTCTCGTCCAAGACCGTATTACTGGACAAATCAATGAGGAGAGGATGAGCGTGTATGTCAGACTGGGTATCCGATTGCTTTACAAGGGGCTCAAGAGCAGGGAGATGGAGAAGAAGAGAATTCGCAAACTCCTTCGATCCCTGTCCTTTAAGCAGGGTCGTAAGTATGACGACCCCGCTTCAGCGTCGCAGATCTCTGGGTTCATCAACTTCCATCAGCTGGATATGTCAGAGGTTCTCCTGAAAACATCCGAGTTCAAGAGCTTCAACGAGTTCTTCTACCGCAAGTTGAAGCCAGATGCTAGACCCTGCTCGGCTCCTGACAGGCCGGAGATCGTTGTTTCACCAGCAGACTGCCGGACAGTCGTCTTCAACCAAATCACTGAAGCTCAGCGCGTATGGGTCAAGGGACGAGAGTTCTCAGTAGAGCGACTCTTGGGTAATGCATACCCTGAAGATGCCAAAAGATATGTCGGTGGCGCCATGGGTATCTTCCGTCTGGCACCGCAAGACTATCATCGTTTCCACATTCCGGTGGACGGTACAATGCTTGAGCCCAAGCTCATTGAGGGCGAGTACTACACTGTCAACCCCATGGCTATCCGGAGTGCGCTTGACGTGTATGGTGAAAATGTCAGAGTGGTTGTGCCAATTGATAGTCCGAAGCACGGACGCGTGATGGTCATCTGTGTTGGAGCCATGATGGTCGGCAGCACAGTCATCACGCGAAAGGCAGGAGAGAAGGTGAGCCGCGCGGAAGAATTAGGATATTTCAAGTTTGGTGGCAGTACGTTGTTGCTGCTGTTCGAGCCTGGAAAGATGCTGTTCGATGACGATTTGGTCGACAACTCTAATGGAGCATTGGAAACACTGGTAAGTGATCACAGTGAAACAGTTGTCAAAGAGGTTGCTAATATCCTAAACAGGTTCGCGTCGGCATGTCAATTGGACACAGTCCCGACGAGGCACCTCATATGCCCGACATGCGCAAGGAGAACCCCAGCATGGCTGAGAAGCAAGAAGCCAAACGCAGGATCGAAGGCAGTTTTGCGCCCAGCACAAGGGCGATACCCGGCATGCCATCTGCAGCCAACATCCAGTAAGGGCAGTAGACCAGATGGTTGCTCATGTTGTGAATAGAAATGAATTGGTACACGTGTGGAAGCGGCTTGCGCAAACCTAGAGCATTAACTCAGCGAATTTTCTGCATTGATACAATCACTCTCTGAAAAATGATTGTGCCAACTGAACACAAATGTGTATGCACGTGATATAGATAGGCAGATGGTCAAAGCTCTCGAGAGGGACTTCTGAGCCTTGTCTTGGCGTGTCGGGCAAGTTTGGTGTGTTTACATTTGGATCCGGGTCGGGTCGCTGGGGCTTCCTCGATCAATACACAGCACAAGAAGCAACGACGACCATCATCGACATTCCCAGCAACGCGCATACCAATATCAATCGCTGCCATTCTCAACTCGACTATCCATACTCGACCGTCATAGAACGATAGGCGATGCGCATTCGCGCCACTTGACGCATCCAAATCACGACAAGCTCTCAATGACGGCCGCCATTGTCACGCGCACCCCTCTACACACGCTTAGCATGACCGGCGCACAAACAAACGGAATTAAGAGAAAAAGCCTGAGGCACCACAACGACCACCCGGACGAGGATGCCCCGCCGAACAAGAAGTCCAAGGCGACAAATACCACCACAACCTCTAAGAACGCGTCGCAAAACACGGTGAAGAAGGCCAAGAAGTGTGAGTTTGGGATGGCTCGAAAGAATGACGCGCAAATGCTGATGCGCTCGCGACTAGCCTATGACGAAGGCGATGATGGATTTGTCTTCACGCGCCGTACCAGGAAGGCCAAAGCAAAGGAACCAGATGTAGCACCCGAGCCGGAAACCACAGCTGGAGCTCCTGCGCCTGCCTCCGAGGCACAGCCCGTACAGCAACCCTCACAGCCAACAGACGAACACGCGCCGATAGAAGCTACTCAACCGCCGAGGAAGAAGCCCAGGAAGACGCTACCTACGAGTCCCGAACCCACCCCGCGACGACGTTCCAAGCGCTTGTCTGGCAATAGTCCTGTTCACAACCAAGAACCTGCGACCTCGAAACCAGCTACCGAACAGCAATCACATCAACGGAGCCCTGCAACACCACCCCCTGCGACTGGGGATCAGGAGAATGTCGCGCCAGCAGCAGATGGCAGTCCAGCCTTGGATCAGGGCGAGCTGACAATACATAAAAAACGCGGTCCAGCAAAGATCCCGCTACCATTCGGAGAAACACCTGTACTGCGTCGCAACAAAGAGATGCGTAAACTGAGTGCTGAGAAGTCGAGGAGAAGTTCGTCAGGAATGAGAGGACGGAGGGCTTCATCTTTGATTGAAGCAGGCAGCTCACGTGGTACGTGGATTTTCCCTTTTCTCCTTTTGCTCGAGTATATGCACAATCTTGTGTTTTTCTTGTTTTCCGCATCTTCCAGTATCGGGTTGGTTTCATCCCCTGACATTGTGATTTTGCGCGCGCATTGCAGCAGGCTCCGAATTCAACATCGAAGCTTTGAAACTTGAAAAATCCGACTCCAACCATGCGGATTTCGACTTGCGAAGACATCAGATCGGCGGATACCCTGAGCATGACGAAATTCGCGAACCGAAGATCGAAGAAGCTGACTGGAATCCCGTGGATACAGCCGTACCACATAGCCAGGTGGAGACAAACGAGTTCTACAAACACATTTCTCAGGACTTGGTCGAACCGAAACGTATGAGGCAATTGCTCTTGTGGTGTGGCCATCGCGCTTTACCGGAAAAGAGCGGTGGTGGTCAGATGGATGCAGCGGAAACGGCAGCAATGCATGCGGGTAGATTGACCTCAAATACTGAAAGAAAACATGTGCTAATACGTGCTTTGCAGCGAGAGTTATACAGGAAGAATTGCTTAATGAGTTCAGCTCGCGCAATAATCTGAGTTACTGGTACGACAGGGAAGATACAACACCGACTGTGCTGGTCAAGAAGCCAAATCCGAGAAACATTCAGAATGCCGAGAAGTTGCAGCAGTTGGAGGCAGAACTTGCGAGGTAAGTCCTTCGGTTTCTGATACCTCTGCTTTATGAAGAGGGAGCTGACGAATTTTCAAGGTTACAAGAGGAGAAACGAGCATGGGACGATCTCTTATCCTCAACAGCACCACCAAAACCTTCAGCAGAGAACCAAGAAGCCGAAACATCATCACAACCTCAACTCGACATATCACCACAAGCCATTAATCCCGCTCTCCTCGATCCCTCACAGGCCGATCTTCTTCAAACTCTTCTTTCGGGCATTTCCCTCAATTCATCGTCCTCAGAACCCTCCACATCGGCGCAAACATCAACATTAGAAACCACAAAATCACGCGTTGGCACAATCGCCTCGACGCTAGAGTTCAAAATCGACAAACTCGCAGATGGAGCGCATAAACTCGAACAATACAGAGCTGGAGCGCAAAGATTGGCCGACCATGTGTTGGCTGTTGGAGCGGAGAAACTGGAAGAAAGAGATAAGAGTGTCAGAGAGAAGACGAGCAATGGTTCATCTGGGCAGGTTGATGCGCTCGATAGGTTGAGGGGATTGAGTCGGGTGTTGAATAAGCGTGGTTGAGATCATGAATTGTAACGAGCAGCGATTGTGGGAGTCTTTTTTCTTTCTTCTGGAACTGCATTGAAAGCAGTGAACTTGAGCATGCATGCACTTTCTTCTCTTCTTGAAACAGAGATTCTACATTTGACATTCTTTTTATTTTTTATCTTTTCTCGAAGGAGATTCTGAGTAGGACACCCTGGCTGTATTTTCTCATCTTCGTGGAAATCATCGAATCGTTGCAGCTTTCAATTTCAGCATTTTGATTGCAGACATACTCATAGTACATCCTGTGGTTGATATTCTGTGCTTCCAAGAATCGTTTTGCTGCTGTCGGTGCTGCATGTCAAGCAGTATGAAGTAGTATATGAAGTCTGCCACGACATGCTTGACACACTTCAATGCTCTCTGTGCGACTTGAATATGAGTTTCACCATTGATATGACCTCTGATGAGGTTTCTTTGTGGAGACCACGTCCCTTGTGGAAATGTTTGTATCTCAGCTACTGTAACTGTCTTTAGCACATGCGGTGGCAGGCACGATCGAAGACTGTCCGACTTTATGCCGCTTCGATGATGGTGCAAGTTCAAAACAATCAATGACGCGTTTTCCAGCCTCCATTATTAGCACATACATCATTCCGTTAGAAAAGACTACCGTGCATACTCTAGACGACTTTTGTCTCTGTTTGGGCTGTTCACAGGCTCATGTGTTACAATGCAGCCTAGAGCAGCTGTGCCGCAAACCTGCAGCTCAGAGTCCACCAGCAAACAGCTGCTCGATTTGAGGCTCCATATCCTGTGATAGCTCAGCATTTTCTAAATGGCCCGATCACCGTAAAATGTTTCGAACGCAAGTTGTGCCTACTACAACTTTGATCCGAATCTTTACTCGCCTCTTCTCGGACCGTGGTGCTCGCAAACACGCTTCGAGGCCGACACTCTTCCAAAAGACATTACAAGGCAATTTCACAGTGTCCACGCCTCAAAATGCTCAAGCCTTTCTATCGGCAACCTTGAATCAGAAAGATAACCCGATTGGCGTGGTTGAGGAGATACTGGCCAGTCAGCGCGGCCTCAAATGTCTTCATGATGCTTTCAACATTGACGACACGCCAAAATATGTCGATATAGTCCTTCAACCCGTTTTATCCTGGCTCCAGTATCCAGCTCTTCAATCAGCGAGCAATGGATCCTACCTCAGGCGGACTTTGCAAGCGCTGGTCAATCCCCCAGGCTCGAGGTTCTGGAAAGCATATCACTCGCATGTCAAGTACGAACTCGTTGATGAGAGGTCGATCCAATGCTTTGCGTGGTTGCTCTTGCAACTGCTTACCAATACACGCACAGTCCGACCTTATGATCTGATGATCGCCAAGGATCCTTCGGTGCAGAGAGTCCTGGCAGACTCATCGTACGATCATACACGTTACCTTGGCCAAAGGATTCAGCGGGTGTATGCATTGCACCAAACTGCCAATTCTCGAAGTGCTCGAGATGTCTTTCAGCCACAGCACAACAATGACTTCCAGAACTTCAAGGATATTGGTATCTTCCCTACCGTGCAGGAAGTGGTGTCAGACAACAAGCCGAGGATTTGGCGTGCGGCAGAAGTGTTTGAAGAACCTGATCCTACCAGAAGACTATACATATATCTGGCAAACCTGTTCCGGCTTTACAGACAAGACTGGCTCGAAGAGATCAAAGAACAAGTACAAATCGCTCTGGGAAAAGAAACAGAAGATTCACGTAGTATCACAACACTCAGCGTGAAGCTGACTGGAGTTTCATGCCGCGATACATCTAGGAAGCATGGCCAACATCCTTGGTCACTGAGACTAGAATGCTCAGAGCCTTTGCCCGAACTCAAAGACCTTAATCCAGAGCAACGCAAAGCTTTCATCAAAGACGACACTGATTTCATGCCAGATGGAGCTCTTGGGTTCGTAATAGCAGATGGAGAACCAGTGGCTATTGTCAAATTACTGCGCGATGAAGCACTACTCGCCAGATCGATAGTTTGCATCCAAGTCCCTCACCGGGAATTGATATCTCAAGCAATGCTTGCTATGATGAATGCAGCATCTCTGGAACTTGTGCTGCTCAACACTGCTGGATATGCCTATGAACCAGTTCTTGGTCGATTGCAGAATACCACAGAAATCCCTTTCGAGGAAGAACTGTTGTTCTGGGATAAATCACACTCTGTCAAGGACTCGGAGGCATACAGCAATAGCGACAAAATAAGGGAGATTGTGAGGCAGCTTGAGGAAAGGCAGGAATCAAATCTACAGGATGCTATGAAGTTGAAGAGTTCGGTTGTTCTGGACCCTTCGCAAGCAACTTCATTAGTAGCTGCTCTGAAACAACGATTGAGTCTTGTACAGGGCCCACCCGGGACTGGCAAATCATTCATTGGAGCCCTTGCAGCAAAAGTCTTGCATGATCACACCAATGAGAAGATTCTGGTTGTCTGCCACACAAACCAGGCTTTGGATCAATTCACCCAAGACATTCGAAAAATTGGCGTCAAAGATTCGCAGATTGTCAGATTGGGTGGAGTGGAGAGAACGGATCCTGCTAACCATGATTTGTTACTCTCGTCTCTGAGGCTTGATGGTACGCATCATCCTAGCCGAGATTCAAGATCTTTTGTCAAGGATCTTGAGCGTCAGGTGTTGGATGAATCTCGCCGCCTTGAAGACCTTTATCGTGAGTTTACGTCGTTGGATAGACTCCGTGATCATCTAGATGGGTTGGCGATGAAAGGGGATCCGAGATACAGTCAAGCGTTTGAGATCAGTCTTGAACCTAATGGCACTACGCGTGTCACGGAACATGACACAGTAGCTGGCAGGCACTACTTACTGCAGCGATGGCTCGAGGGCAAAGATCCCGGTGTCTTTCCAGAGAAGACGAAGTACACTGCCGTATGGGGTCTTTCACTACAACAAAGGCAAGAGCTATCAAGCAACTGGCGAGCCACAATCAACCAAAAGACGCTCCCAGCTTTCTTGGAAATGGCAGACCACCACGACGACCTCTTAAACCAAGCTCGCAACGCAAGCAGCCAAGTCACCGAACAAATCATCCGCAGCAAAAGAATAATCGCCTGTACAACCTCGGGCGCAGCAAAATACCCCCAAGTGCTTTCCACAGCCCCTGGCATCGTCATCATCGAAGAAGCAGGTCAAGTCCTAGAGTCCCACACCATAACAGCTGTAAACCCAACTGCCAAACAACTCATCATGATTGGTGATCACAAACAACTACGTCCCTTTATAAACTACGACTTAAGTGTTGAAAAAGGGGATGGCTATGACCTTAATCGCTCCTTGTTTGAGCGCTTGGTATTGAAAGGATTTCCGCATCAAGTCCTGGCGCAACAACATCGTATGAGACCTGAGATATCGGAACTGGTCAGACGGCTTACTTATCCTGACCTTGTTGACGCGCCAAAAACACTAAATCGGCCAGATTTAAGGGGGTTCTCTGATCATGTGATTTTTGTAAATCATGAGGAACCTGAAGATACAGCTACTGAGGATCCAACGACTGTTAATGTCAGAACGTCTAAAAGAAATACTTTCGAAGCTGAGATGACGTTTGAGACTGTCAAGTACTTGTTGCAACAGAACTACAATGCTAGCAGTATTGTGGTATTGACGCCGTATCTGGGTCAGCTGAAGAAAATGCAAGAGGTCTTTGGCGGAGAGGTGAACACTGTTCTGAGTGACCTCGATGTCAAAAACATGGAGAAAAATGGATTGATTGAGTCTTCAGCTGGATCTGTTACTCTTGGTCAAACTCCATGCAGCGAATCAATATCAGCAACCAAGGGTGCTTCTGCTGAAGGAATAGAGGGTATTGTACCTGCCATGTCAGACTCAGACAGGTCCATGGCAGTAAAGCCTCCTGCAAAATCTCCATGCAGCGAGTCAACACCATCAACCACGACCTCTACCAGAGGAAGCACTTCCTCCACCACCGCCTCCACACCAAAACCAAAGATCCAAATCTCCACAATCGGTAAGCACCTACTTTCCACCATCCACGCTCCTTTATACTAATCTCATGCACCATGCAGATAATTACCAAGGTCAGGAAAGCGACATCGTCGTCGCCTCTCTAGTACGAAGCAACCCAGACAACGACATTGGTTTCCTCTCCAGCCCCGAACGTCTCAACGTGCTTCTCTCGCGCGCACGCAACGCACTCATCCTCATCGGCAATGCAGCAACCTTCAAATCCGCCCATACAGGCCAAGAAACATGGATAAAGCTATTCTCTCTACTTGAAGAGAAAGGGCATGTATATCAAGGCGTCCCTGTGCAATGTCAAAACCACCCCCAGGTTACAGCACTCCTAAGCACAGCTGCAGAATTTGGAGAGAAATGCCCCAATGGAGGGTGTACAGAGATCTGTGGCCAGAAATTGAGATGTGGCCATTTGTGTGGTGAGACTTGTCATCATGTTGATCATGAAGATATGGTTTGTAGGGTGGTTGTTGAGGAGTTGTGTAATAGAGGTAGACATACACAGAGGTTTGAGTGTTTTGAGAGGTTGGAGGTTATTTCTAGACCTTGTGAGGAGTGTGCGGCTGAGGATGAGGCGGAGAAGGAGAGAGCTGAGCAGGAGAACAAGAGTACCGGACAGTGACATAGCAGCAAATGTTGGGGTGAAGGTCACTGGCTCCTGAAGTTCTCGTAGCGTTCATCATGTAAGGCAGAAACAGTCGTATAGCCTACAAGTTACGACCTCTCTATGTGCGCGAATCGTTGTTCGTCTCGTCGCTCCATTCCCACCACGATTGTCTTGCCATCACGTCTCATTGAGAGCAGACCTTCTGCTAAGTGAATTCTTCTTTCAAGACTAAAAAAGGACAATCGACTTTTGCATTCGCTTTCCCTCCAGCTCTGAACCATTTCTTTCCAACACGTTGCCATGACTTAGATCACAAGTGAGGAAAGTGCTAGTGACTGCCTCAGTACCTTTCGTCGCGAAACATCGCGTATCAGAAAGTTGCACTCTGTCACTCAATCCTTACTCGATCACTCCTTCCGCAACACATCACGACTCTTACTTCTTCGGACTCCCCCACCTCGTGCAGTAGTCTGTCATCGCGCAACACAAAGCCCACGCCCCTCTCATAGTCAGGTAAGATTGTGGATCGCAGCAGCACTCGCACTTGCTGATTCGCCTAGAAGCATGAATAACTCACTCAGCACCGCCATCAACACCGCGCTTAGTGGAGCCACCAACGAAGTTGTCGACGCAACCATCAAGAAAGTCTTCTCCGCAGCCATCGACGACGCTGTCAAGGAGCAAGTGCAGAAGTTGGAATAAGCTTTCGCCGCCGCCGTCAATGATACTGTTCAGGAAGAAGTGGTAAAGGAAGGATCAAAGAACGAGGATCCGACCCCTCCATTTGTTAACGTCACAGCGCTCTCCAGTGACGACCAAAAGTGAGAACCAAGAGGAGCACACAAGGCACTTCCAGATGGAAAGAACCAAACGAACGAACAAACGAACCCGTATGATGAGTTGGTTCAAAATCATTATATTTCATGATATACAAGATTCTGTCTTCTTCTCTTCCAGCAAGACAGATCTCAGTCATTGTAGTTACCCACACCACTGCAATCCTTATTCCCAGCCGGCAACCCATACCTAGCATTCAACTCTTCCTCTTGCGACTTTCCATCTGCAGAGTAATATGGTATTTCTGCTTGAGTAGCAACTCTAACCGCATGTCTCCTATGAGGAGCAAACCCATACGTCGCCGAATGATTCTGCGAAAACATCAATTAGCATCTGCATCCCTAAACATCCACGGCCAAAGTTTTCCACTTACGCAAATCCTATTGTCCCAAAACGCAACATCGTCCTTGTTCCAATCGAACGAAACGTGTATTTCGTTGGTGGTCGCAATCAACTCATTCAAAAACGCAATGATATGATCACTTTCCAGTCTCGGTACCCCCACAATTTTCGTCACAAAGCCTGGATTGTAGAAGATACTTTTCCATCCCGTGACGGGGTTTACTCTGACCAAAGGATGGATTGTGGTGATGGGATCTCTGCGCACTGGTCGGTTTCCACGGACAGAGTCGGCGGCTTGCATGTCTGCGGAGTGTAAAGCGGACAAGGAAGAGAGGTAAGTTTGCATGTGGGGAGAGAGGGAGTCGTAGGCCGCGTATTGGGATGACCAGAGGGTTGTGCCGCCGCCGCCGCTTGGGGGGCCCGAGAGGAGTTTCAGACTTGTGTAGGAGGGGGGTTGGATTTCGTAGGTCACCTGAAGCCACATGTCAGTAAACACAACCGCTTGCGGAAAGAATGCAGCCTTACATCACTATGCCACAAAAAACTCGGCGAGAAAATCTGATTCCTCGCTCCTCGTGCTCCCTCCGCAAAAACCACATGCACATCTTCTAGACCCTTTTCTCTCGGCACGGAGGTTGTAGCATGCTTATGCAACGTCCCAAAATATGCCCCCAACTCCCTTTGTTTCTGTATATCAAAGTTCTTCTGGTTTCGGAAAAACACAACTCCTCTTGTTGCTATCAATCTCGCAATATCATTTTTTTGCGCATCGCTGAGGTTGGCGAGATCGATGCCTTCAACTTCAGTACCGATTTTGGGGTTGTAGTCGCGGATGGACGTTGCGGATGCTAACAGAGAAGAGAAGTTGGGGCAGCCGAGAAGACCTTTATCCGAGTAGGGGACTTCAACCAAAGGATCCCATTTTAGATCTGGGAAGGTGGGGAGCAGGTGGTCGTAAGGATAGTTTTCGTGTGATTCGGGGATTGTGCGACCGGGTTGGTAGGAAAGAGGTTCGGTTGGAGTGGATTTCAGAGGCAAAGATGATTTTGTGATGGTGGGTTCGTGGCTTGGTAGGGTTATTTGTTCTTGAAGATATGGTGCCATTCTTGCGTGTATGCAAAGCAACAAGAGATGAGACAAAAAATTGATATTTAGAATTGACGACACGACAAGGAAATTATCTTATATACCTACCTCGTCACGTTATGACTCTTCCGTTTGCAACATGTCCACGAAATATTGCGTGATGGCCTGGCGGTATGATGAGAGTCCGTGGGGAGAGACTTATGATCGTTTCACCATGGGGCTCCGCAAGGAAGACATGCACACATCGGGGAAAAGTAAACACTTTCTGTCGGCAGTTTGATGACAGATGTTTGATAGACGTGCTTCGAGAAAGAAGCAAATGACAAAGAGGAAGATGGCGTGCTTGACTGAAGAGACCGTGCTTCGTGTGCGGCCGTTTGACCACATTCACACGCATCGACCATCTGTGACAACAACTTCAATTGACAAGCAAGTGGCTGCTGGACCTTCAAAGGTCTGGACTCGATACGCTCTACCACTGACAATTGATATCAAGCCATGGCGTTCGACCAGAGAATTGAAAGAGATGGAAGGAGGTGCAAGGCAGGAAGGGTGGTCATGGCTTCCCAAATCTGGGGTTCTGGACCCCTTCAGCGATGGCACAATTCTGGATGATGATTGCGTTTCTTGATTTCCTTCTCGAGCCTCGTCAATTCATTCTAATCTCGATCGCAAACGTGAGGATGTTGATGAAGCGTTTCATAAGTGTTGTATGAGGACAATAAGCGTACACCGCAAGTTGGCAGGCAATTTATCGAGTAACAAGGACTGTTCAAGCAGCTCCTTGGGGAAGTACATTTTCCAAGACTGCTTAAAATCTGACAGATCTTCTACCGCCATATCCAATACTTTCGCGAGGATCACCACCGATCTTGCCAAGTATCAACTCGTTCACACCCTCCCTGCAGGAACCGACCAGACCTGCGGCGCCCAAGATACCACTCTCGAAACCGCGGAGAGTTTCTGCCAGCTCTCGGACATTGTCTGCACTGTTTCCGGCGCGACCACCTGCTCGTTGAGCGGCCAGTTGATGTGCTTGCTGGACTGTGCTTCCTTCGACCACGCGAAGGTGTGCTTCGATTTCTGCGAGGTGAGAGGTGTATGTGTCGAGGGTCTTTTGCATGACTTCGGCTTGCTTGCTGAAGTAGCCAACAAGATCAGTGTCGTATTCATCATCAGTCGTTGAAGGTCTGCTGCTTCTTCCATAGTGGTATTGTTGAGGAAGTTGCAAGTTCTCGGCCATGCGAGCGACTCTGATGAGGTCACCAGCGTCTCTTTGAACCAACTCCTTTGCATTCTCGATAGCAGCGCCGTCGTTCTCGAGAGCAAGCTCGACTGTCTCAATCTTGTTCTGAATAAGGTCGACATCTGGTTTGATGCTCTCAACGTCGGTAGCATGACGGCCAATCATACTCTCACATTGAGTAGCGAAGGATTCTTGTTGTCTGATGAAGGCATCGATTTGTTCGATTTGTTTCTTGAGGTCATCGTGTAGATCGCTGAAGCGGGTGGTTGGGCGCAGGTTTGACATGTCAATCTTGACACCGGGTTGTGTGGTGGGTTGGGTGTTGCCTTGACCCATGGTCAGACTGCCTGCCATAGGTCTGGCAGTCGAGTTGCCAAGGGGGTTCAGAAGGGACGAGCCAAAGTTGTTGGTTGCGGGCTGTGCGGTACTACCTCCACTGAGAGTAACATGTTAGAGAATGATCTAGCTTGAGTGAAATTGAGCAAGCGAACGTACAAGAGACTTGGAGTGGCATTTGGCGCACCGAACAAACTAGGCTTGTTCTGGGTTTGGGCGGAGTTCTGTTGGGTGCTTCCAAACATGCCTCCGGTATTTGTTGTGTTGTTATTGTTTGTTGCAGCGCCAAAGAGACCACCAGATTGTTGGGGTTGTGTGTTTGAAGTAGTGGCTGTATTGTTCCCGAACAGACTGAGGGTGGGCTTAGCAGGTTGAGCAGCAGCAGGAGCAGCGCCGAAGAGGCCAGTGGATTGTTGTGGTTGTGATGTTGCTGTTGAAGCGCCGAAGAGACCGCCGGATTGCTGTGGTTGAGAGGCGGCTGCTGGAGCGGCGCCAAATAGGCCAGTAGAGGCGGGCTGGGATGTGTTGGTCGCAGTCGTGTTGTTGCCGCTGCAAGGGGGAGGAGCCATAGTTAGCGCGCCTGGAATAAAGGTAATGGCAGCTCGTCGCATCTTGAATGGCGTCGGTCGAGGAGAGAATGGAGATCAGAGACGTACAAGAGAGAGTTAGCAGCACCAGTGTTCAAACTGAGCGAGTTTGACCTGCCGAAGGCCATGGTTGGATAGCGCAAGTGAAGTTTGTATGCAGTGGAGCGAAAGCGAAAGTGAAGCTGTTTGCTGCGTCCAAGCGCGCGTCCGTTGTCAAATGCGAGTTCCCGGAATCAGATGTTGATAGGGAAGCAACCGATGTGGAGATGGACTTGTACAGATATTTTACAACCGGGTTCTTTCTTGACGCGCAAAGTGTTTGGGTGTTGGTTGTCGGGTCAAGATTGTTAAAGACAAGAAAGCTCGGGCCAGCGTTGTGTCTCGCGCGCTCTGGAGCTTCGACCTGCGACAGTTTGTCCTTGTCCTTCTCCCACATTGACCCAGTCGCATACACAAACATCATCATGGAAGAGGAAGACGACGATTTCTACACTCAGAACGGTGACGCTACCGTCAAGAACGAGCAACCTACAAACCAAGACGACCCTAACGAGCAACCCGACATCAACTCAGACGATGAAGACGACGATGACGATGATGAAGATGATGATGACAGCGACATTGATATTATCACTGAGCACAAGGACGGTCTTGTTCCAGAACCTCCGTGAGCTTGCACTTCTCTTTCCATACCATCTTCCATACTAACGCACTCCACCAGACAAGCTCGTCCCTTCCGCGGCATCAAACCCGAACCTCCTGCTCGCACCGCTTCCATCGACGCCGCCCCTACCCAACAGAACCAACAGACGCCCACTCTAAAAACAGAAACTTCGACTACGCAGAACAAGAAGCTAGTCTCGTTAAAGGACGGCTCCAAATACCCTGAAGTTCGCACTTCCTCAATAGACGTCAATGCCACTCCTACATGGGATCCTGCTGGAAAGCTCATCACCGAAGTCGACATTGACGCAGACCTTGCCGAACACACAAAACCCTGGCGTCTACCCGGCACCGATCAGACTGATTTCTTCAACTATGGTTTTGACGAGTTCACCTGGACCCAGTACTGCTTGCGCCAGCAAAACATGGCTTCAACAATCCACAACCAAAAGGCAGAAACCAAGCAATTCGAGATGATGTTGACAGGTGGAGGCATGCCTGGACAAGCTGCTCCTACCGGTCCACAAGCTGCTCCACCAACCGGTCCCATGGGCATGGGCATGCCTGGAATGGGAATGCCCGGTATGCCCGACATGAACCCCGAGAACATGGCCGCCTTCGCCAGCGTCCTGCAAAGCCAAGGCATCGACCCCAGTCAACTCGACTTCAACACCTTCATGCAACACTACCAGCAAGCCTCTATGGGCGGCGGTCAAGGCGGTTACGGCGGTCAATCCATGCAGCCCCAACAATCAAATCAAGGCTACGGCGGTCAACAACAGCAGTCATTCCAACAACAAGGTCCAGGCTTCCGTGGAGGAACACCACAGCCCGGTCAACAGGGCCAACAAGCTCAAAATCAAGGCTTTGATGGTTACAGTCAACAACAGATCGCTATGATGCAGGGTCAAGGAGGCATCCCATCAGGTCCTTCGGGTGGTCGCGGACGAGGTAGAGGAGGTCGGAGATGGCAATAGTATCGATACCCACTTCTGCATCAAGACAGGCGTTACATACGGGGAAAGACGAAATATCGTCAAAAGGTTTAGGCTTTGGCACTTTGGGCAGACTATTGGTTAACATTTTTTCGCTCAGTGGAGCAATGGCACAATTTTGCCTGTTCATGACATTGTTGCTACTCTTAAACTTCGTGTGTATTCGTTTCCTATATGATTCTCTCAAGCCTCCTATGCATATGCAGGCATGTCCATGCCATAAGCTTCAGGCAGAATACCCTCAAGCTCAGCTTTAATCTGCAGAGCCAGCAACTGTGAGAACCACCGATGTTGCTGCGTATACCCACCCATGACCCAGAAATTTTTGACCTGGCTATGTCTCCTCCACATACCCCGAATCTCTCCCTGTTCATTGACACCCCATGTAGCATCCACCGGCAATGAAATTTTGAGTATCTCTTTGACTGTTTGCCGCACGTCCTTGTCTGCAAACCCTGTGCACCAGATCACGGCATCCGTGTCTAGTGTTGAGTCATCGGAGAGGAGAAGGCCGGTGGGTGTGTATACCTTGGGTTCTACGTTAGCTACAAAGGAGACTTTTTGGTCCGTTAAGAGGGAAGTAGCGCCTGTATCGACATAATGACCTCCTCCGCGCTCGACAAGGTTGTGCATTAACGCAGCATCAGGATCCATACTATCAAAAACAGGGAATCCAAGGTTTTTGAGAGGTGTATAGCGGTCAGGTTCCTGAGAAGCTAGTTGTGTAAATAGTCCACGGCCGAGTTGAGCGTCTACTATTGTGGGCAGCATCATGAATAGATTATCGGCTGCTTCGACACCGTAGTCATAGGCGCCGAGACTGTATTTATCGTCAATGCCAATTGATCCTTCCAAAAGGCTTGCTCAAAGAAAAAGCACTTCTCCAGTCCCTTAGTGCTGTTTGCTTTCAGAGCGATATTGAACTGCTCTAGTGCAGTACGACCTGCCGAGGTTGCTTCCAAGGTGCTCATAGATTCCAGGTCTTTGGCGACTCGATGGACATCCGGCAGAGCATATTGTGCCATCAGATTTCTCAGATCAGGCTGAGCATCCTGTTTTGCGGATGTGTGCTTCTCTGCTAAACTTTTGTCAATATAACGTGTCTTGCTTGGAATGATTGACTGTGAAGACCTACCATTGCTCATGCTCAAGAATGGTGACATGTCAAAGACTGTGTTTCAAAGGTTTGTTCAGAGACGGCTGAAGGCAGGCGACAAGCACTCTTCCTCAAGACTCTGGTCGGTCTCTTATATGAGCGGCTCATCGCTAACTGCCATAGTGCCTCACTCTTGGAAGCGGCACAAAAGAGCGGCAATCTGTTGAAGACCACTAGTATCATAGCGAGAGAAAGATAACCAAGTGGCGTCTCAGACTGAGCGAAGTTAGTTTCATCATCCATACCCCTAAGTCACTATGGCGTGCCACCGAGGTGTTGAGATCTTGATGGCCTCGTAAATTGGACTTGTGGGCTAGACAATCAGAAAGACCCAGCTGCTTGGGTCAGCGGAAACAGCTAGGCGCTTCCCCGTAGGATGGTCATGAGTTTCTTAATGCAAGAACCACGATTATAACCTTAGTTGGTTCTACGAATTGTGGCAAGAAAAGACTGATGGTCCTTGCCTGATATGCTAACGTGAAGGAGACGCTTCATGAAGGTCGCAAACAATTCCACGGACCACCGTTTGACCCCACATGTTCACAACATTTTCCCTTGCATACAGGCTACAGCAATCATAACAACACATGGTCCGAGCATTTTAGAATGATCCTGGGTCATGCATGGCGCTTGTCGTATATGAAGCTCGGCCGGACTGCATTCTCATACCAGTTTCCATAGCCAAGCACACATACAACCAGGATCTCGTACAAGGCAGTTCTCCATGCTGATTGATTAATTGTAATGTGCATAGGCTGCAGCGATCTACGATCCAACCTAACGACGAGACGAGTGGGAGAGTTGTGTGCCGTGACAGACTGCTGCGTGAAATAAAAGTGCGAAAGTTTCAGATTCCGGATGTGTTGTGGAAGAAGTGATCGAGGGAGCAATGACAGAGCGCAACGTCCCGATATATGGTATGTATTGACAAAATATCGACACTGTCTTCACTTCCCCTCGAACTGAACACATCACTTGTGCATGAAACAGTGACTGCATATCGACCTCGAGAAGTGAAATGCAGAGAAACTTGGTTGCAAGAACAGAACGTACAATTCTTCTAACCTACAAGCAAAAGAAACACCACTTTCGGTGGCGGAAGAAACTCTGGCGAGGAGTTTACTTATGGTTGTTTTTCTGTCTTTCTGGGTGGGGGTGATATTGTTCTTTTTCTAGCCTTTTTTTTCTCGAGAGTCTTTTTTCTTTTTTTTCTTCTTTTTTGCACTCTCTGTTTTTCATATGTTTTTGCCCCTTCTTTCTGGTCGACGGTGCGGATTGAACCGTGACCCTTTCTGGCCGCAGCTCAGAGTTGATGCGCCAGCCAACTGGACCACCGCGTCCGGTTGGAACACCAGTTGGCTGGGTGGAAGAGGACGCGACGGCGTGGTGTATATAGCTTGGAGGTCAAGGTGCTGCACGTCCCTCCTCAATGCCCTACTGATCTCGTTCTCATCCGGCGCAGACCATTGTTTGGATGTTGTTGTGGCCTTTCTTGGAGCCTGCCCGTCTGTCTCGCCTCCACGATGCTGCCTCGTCGATGCAAGATTGTGCTGTTGCCTACAGGCTGGAGCATCCGGAAGCCAGTTTCCTTCGCGACTTCCTCCTCAAAGGTCGGCGCTTTGGTCATCCCGAACATGTCTTCACCTCCTACAGTTGCTTTCTCGTCACAAGCGCATCCACAGCCTGCTTCACACTCTGGAGTCTCGTCCTCGGCGAGTGATTCGAGGAGAGTGGCAAGACAAGAGGTGTGGGCAGAGTGACCGCATGCAAGGCACACCTTGTAAAGGCCTGCTATGGGCTGGTAGCAGATTGTGCACGAGAGCAGATGAGATCGCCCGCCGCACTTGACACATCCCGGGCCACGACGTTCCTGACTGTCGACCTCGCCACAAGACATGCAGCATCGAATGACCTGTGGACCTAAGCCGCCCAATGTCTCTTGGTCTGTGTCGACTTCTCCGAGCGTGAGTGTAGATTGCGAACCGCGATCTCTAGACTCTGTCCGAGTGAGAATGTTCGACAACAGTCCGTCGAGTTTGTCCACTTCGTTCTGTTGCATCTGAAGTCCCCAAGCACCTAGCATACTTGCGTATACTACCCGGTACACGGCGAACTTGATTGACTGGTTAGGGTCGAGGAAAGCTACGCTTGGACATCCTTCGTCATCGAACATATCTTGGTTCTTCAGACTGATCTTGACTCGGGACTGAGGTGGCAGAGACTCATCATCTTCCGTCGTAGACCCATCGTATTCTTCACCAAAACCTTGCGAGATGAAGCTCCTACGAATAGTCGAGTCACTTCGAGTGAAAGGCTTGCTTTTACTCCAGTTGACTCCTGATTGTGAGGGCGTCGAGGATGAAAGTTCTTCTCCGCTGGTCTTGTTACGAACAGGCGGAGAGCTAGCAAGCTGGAAAGGTCGAGCTAAAACAGAAGCAGCAAACGAACTCGTCGCGCTGGGTATAGAGGTACGATGGTGCTCTGGCGACGTCGAAAGACTAGGCTCAACACTTGAACGATGTGTGCTAGCTCTCGACAGAGGCATCGGAGGAGTGTTATCGTTGTAGAAGGGAGTGACAGGCTCACTCGCGACTTGTTCACGGATGTCCTGGAACGATTCTGTGAGTCCAGCCCCTGACTTTCGGTGTTTGTTGGACAAATCGGAGATAGAGATGATTGGTTCATAGAACCCAAAAGCTGTTTCTTTGTTGGGGAAGTAATCGGATAATTGGGCAGCACAAGTCATAGATTGTGGAAGATGCTGACAAAGTCAGTTTACGAACATACAGGGAGGCAGACATCTTACCTCATAAGTGGGACGGTGGTCATCTGGGGACAAGGATTGTGCAAATATGCATGATAGCATTCCCAGCATCTGAACGTCTGCAAGGTTTTCGAAATAGGCAAATCTGTCGGATTATTAGATTAGTTGAGGACATGTAATAAACGTGAGACACTTACAGTGTGTCGATCAGCCATGATCCAGCGAATGGGTGAGTTCCCCACTTGACGAGAGCTGTTTCCTGTGGATTAAGTACAGCTTCGGGCTCATCAAAGGACAAATCAAGCCCACTGTCGTTTCTTTGCGACGACATGAGCAAGCTACGCGCCAGGATCCGGATATCGGTCTCTTGTCTTGGAATGGAAAGCAAGCTCAAAGGAACTCTTTTAGCCAAGATCAAACCAACAAATTCCCAGATGTCGGCCAGCTCGTTGAAGCCGTGATGCAAGGCTGCTTTTGCATTGTGTGAGCAGACAGTCTCACCATCGCCATAAATAAGATACTCCGACGCAAGACTTCGCTTTGAAGGCAACAAGCTCTCCACATCAAGAATCTTGATCCTGACTTTGTTTCTAGCACCACCAACCCTCTTGTTGAGTCCATTACTCGTCGGTAGTGAGCCTTCAGTCGAATGTGTGCGAAGTCCCTTGAGCCGTGGGAAGCGCAGAGATCCGCCGTGCCAGGCCGATGGTGGTTGGAACCGACGAAGGAACATTTCGGGCTCATCAGAGCCTGAAGACGAACTCGAATCTGAAAACTCGGAACTATTGTCCGAATCATCAGCATTGAATGCATCAGCACTAGGTCTGCTTTTGGACTTGGACTCTGTCTGGCCGGGATGTAGCCTTCCAAACCCTTCGAAGATCTCCCTGCTTCCACGATTGCGGCTCCGCTCGTCTACTGCGAATTTCTGTAGAATTGAGCGAGGCTCCTCTTTGGGAGGCATGAAACAGATCAGTTGTCCGTTTGCCGCCCAAAGCGCTCCGCAAGTCCTGGGAAGAGGCACGTTGGCGTTGGTGCTAAAGATGCCTGATCCCATACTTCCTTCCATGCCCAACGTTTGTGATTCCCCAGCACCGCCACCAAAGTCGCCTAATAGGCCGTCTTCCTCATCACTAGAACTCTCAGCTTCCTCTCCAGGTGCGACTCCATCGTGGCCACTAAGACCCAACCAACTGATACTTTCCTGTAGGTCTCTTTCGCCGGTCAGATAGGACAAGAACCCTTCAATACATCCTCTGCGATGTATCAGGTAACCTGTAGCAATCTTGCGTAGGTTACCCTCGAGCTCTGCTACTTTCTCTTCTGACAAGGCGGACGCTTTCTCAAGATGAAACCAAGGAGCTGACTTTTCAGGATAATCCACAGGAAACTCCATGCAAAGTTGCATGAAAGCCAACTTTCCTTCAGCAGCCCACGGTCCATTAAGAGAGATCTTGACCTGCCTGTTCGACACATCTGCTTCTTCAACAGTGACACGAGTGAACTTTTCGCCCACATGAATAATCTCGTCACTCAGATTTTCACGTACCCCATGGACATCCGGATGCAGATCGGCAATAATCGAAAGTCTTCGAGTCGTCAACCTGTCTGGCGAACTCGGCTTGCGCTTTCCAAACTTGACACCTTTCATCCACGAGATTAGACCATTGTCTTGTGGTCTGGCATTTCGAGTTTCTATACCCGAGTAGGTCATCATCTGGCTATCATCGGCCCAACCACCCGGCATAGGTATAGGCACTTTGTTCATTCCAGGACTGGTCCCTAGATTAGAAAGCTCAAAGCTGTGTGTGGTGCCATCGGCCATTGTGTGAGGATGTGTGGGTCGATCTCTGAAAGACTTGTAGGGAGCACCGATTCGAGTGAGCTTTGGAGGGGTATCCATGAGCATGCCTTTGTGGAAGCCGATCGACTGGAGCTGCTTGTCTCCCATACGATGCAGAATCAATTCGCGATCAGCTCCCCAGGATACCAGCTGGAAGTCACGGCTATCCGAGTACTCATCAATATTTCCACGTCCTCGCCAAAGAAATTCTTTGACTTGTTCTTCATGTCCAGTGAAGCGGTAATTGGGATCTGTGAGCGCTGGTGTGTTGGTCACATTCGATGGCCTGCAGTCATACATGTGCAAATCATGATCTCCTCTCTGCGGCATGGCCAACACACCATTGCCGAAAGGAGTGTATCTGGCTCGCCATACCGGGAATGGCGTATTGATGACACGTTCGGGCTCTACTTCGGAAACCTCATAATCCCAGACCTTTATGGTTCGATCAAGGGAACAGGTGACAATCTTGGTCTCTTCAGTACGGCTCCAATCAATTCCATAGATTTTTGTCTGATGAGCTTCGATGGTCTGGAGAGGGATTGCACCTTTGCGATCATCCCAGATGTGTAAGTATTTGTCGTGTGATGAGGCAACAATGTGGGGGTTCCGTCTGTTCCACTTGACTTGAGTTGCACCAGCGAACCAATCGCAAAAGCTGATTACAGGTCTTGCGGAAGCGCGCAAATCCCAACAATGTACAAAAGCATCAACTGCACAAGTAGCAAGTAGATCAGGCTGTAAGGGGGAAAAGTTAATGTCAGTGATAGCTCTTGAATGAGCATGCAAAGTATGCTCTATTGGAGCCTGAAGACTGGCGAGTTCGAGATTCCAGACTAGAGCGCGTTGGTTGGAAGTACTGACTACCCAATAATATCGTGAAGCAAAGGGAGACCATTGTACATCGGCCGGGATCCATGGAGTTTGATGACGAAGATGACGCGGAGGAGAAAATGGTGAATCGAGATCTATAATGTGAAGACCTTGTTGAGATGCCAGAACAACATCTCTTCCTCCTGGAGAGATGGAGGCAGAACCTACAGCCTGGTTGACATGGATCCGCAAGTCCTTGTCAAAAGTGGGACTGTCAAAAATCGAGGTGTCCTTTCCGCTCCTTTGGGTAATGGTCGATGACATTGTGGAAGACATGGCTGAAGCCTGAATGGAATCAGTATGTCAAGATATGGTGCTCAGCCAGGGTCTTCTAGACGCCGGACGATATGAACTATGGGGAGGCGCGCTGACATGGTCACACTGAACACAGCGCTTCCCCAGTGAGAGCAAACAACTTCATCCTGGATGGTATAGATTGGCAAGATAGACGGAGGTAGATGCCAAGGAGAACTAATCGCGTGTCGCTGGCTGGCGCACGTGATGAACGAGTCCGAGCTTCAGATTGGATTGGGCTGGAGTCATGGCGGGGTGCGGGCGCGGCCTTCTTTTGTATCATCGTCGTCACTGCAGTTGATCTGTTTCGCACAATTCAACTTCACTTAGATTCACAGAGTTTCGACCGACCAACAACATATAACCTATCTCCGAGAGACAGCGCAATCTCAATATGGCTCTTCCTAAGCGTATCATCAAGGAGACGGAGCGTCTCATGGCCGAGCCGTATGCCTATCCATCTCAGACAGTCGCAGCTATGACCTGACGATGAGCTACAGTGTTCCCGGCATCGAGGCTGTTCCCCACGAGGACAACTTGCGCTACTTCGATGTCAAGATTCACGGCCCTTCACAATCTCCTTACGAAGGTATCCAGACCTACTAGCCTCACTCCACTGGAAAGACGTATTCTGACACTCCAACCAGGCGGAATCTTCAAGCTCGAGCTGTTCCTGCCCGACGACTACCCCATGACTCCTCCCAAGATCCGCTTCCTTACCAAGATCTACCACCCCAACATCGATCGTCTCGGTAGAATTTGTTTGGACGTTTTGAAGAGTAGGGCTACTGCCATATACAACATGTTTCCATACGCTAACCAGCTTAGGCAATTGGTCGCCTGCTCTGCAAATCCGTACTATCCTTCTCTCCATTCAAGCCTTGCTCGGTGCACCCAACCCCGATGACCCGCTCGCCAACGATGTTGCCCAGAGATGGAAAGAGGACCAGAATGCCGCCATTCAAACCGCAAGAGAGTGGACCCAGCAATATGCTAAGCCTTGATGGTAGGCTGATGGCCATATCCTTTGACAATCCAGTCAATATGGCTTCGTACCTTCTCCCTCCGATAAATAGCGTTGCATGGGTTTTTGCCAACATAATGGCCTTCATGAGCATGGTTGGCGTTGGCATGGCGTTTTTCATTCTATCTCCAAATACACCTTGTTCTCTCTACCACATTGACTTATCTCCTCCTACCCAATCCCCTTTTCACGATACTATCAAAATGCAAGGTGTTTAGCGAATACCGTGCATGTCCATTGAGAGCCCGATGGATCCTCTCAACTTCAGGGGCTCTCTCTGGACACAGCTACAATC
Source organism: Aureobasidium melanogenum CBS 110374 (assembly GCF_000721775.1). Taxonomy (NCBI): domain Eukaryota; kingdom Fungi; phylum Ascomycota; class Dothideomycetes; order Dothideales; family Saccotheciaceae; genus Aureobasidium; species Aureobasidium melanogenum. The sequence goes on along the minus strand of NW_024470081.1, from coordinate 31,201 downwards.
CGCAAATCATCTTGCATTTAGATAGCGCCGTTCTGATAGTGTCTGACAGGAGAGAACAGCTACTTTTCGACATCCCGGGCTGCATCACAACACAAAATCAGGTTCTTCTGCGATTGCTCAGCGGTCACGCTTTCTATCACGATGGTGGTAGATTTGAACATGTCATGAAGCGCATCCATGACAGACCGAAGTATGGCTAACCATGAGATGAAATCACCACAAGGGCACAGTGCGAAGGATCAGGAGGTGACAAGCTAATGAGCATTTCACGCTGTGATGCTTGCTCAATGACGAATCGCCATAGGCCTCGAATAGAGTCAGAAACAGGTTCGGCTTCTCCCATGGTATAGCCGGTGTTATGATCAAGTGAAGCTTGCGCTTGAAAGCCCACCACATAAAAATCAACGTGCAAAAGTAAGTAACCCAAGCTTGCATCGGAACACTTGCTGATCATGTGCAGATGCGTTTCTGGAAAGACCACCCGAAGGAGATAGAGGCTGGGGGTGATTTCCCTCCTCCCTTCAGACCTGCTGTTGCCGCCGCCGCCTGACCTCCAAAGGCGCAGGTTACCACCGAGCCGCAGAAAGGCTCAGAAGAGAGTGACAAGCCTGTAAGTATCCTCTCCTATAGCCCAGCCCTGATAACTCGTCTGTTTCTTCTTGTGTGGCATTGTTCAGGCTACACGTTGCGCCTTTCATCATTCCTACGATCTGTCATTGCTGTGAGGTGTGAGTACAACGGCTAACAGATGCGAAGAAGCGCAGCGGTTGGCTCAAGAGGACACTGGGCTTGGGAGCCTTGTCGGACAGAGACTCTCCCATCGGACAGAGACTCTCCCAAGCCCAGGGAGACGGGGCGTGTGTTTGACAATCAGGGGAGAGAGGTTGTCAGCCAGGTTGACAAGAAAGGAAGGCTAATGGTGCCTAAACCTGCGCTGGCTCCTCCCAAATCCGGTCGAAGCACTGCGCCCCGTCGCCCTCGAGCAGAACCGATAATATGCCATTCGGCAGCCGCTTGGGGAGTCGGAGGACCTGGTGGTGGTTTCGTGCCTCCCAGAAGGGGAGAGGCTCCTGGTGAGAGAGAACGCCGTCGTGAGGCGGATTTCAGAGGTACCAATAGGGCCATGGATGATGCTCCGGTGTTCTCTAGAGGCCACCACCACGGACAACCTCGCGCGCGTGGAGGGAGCAGGCTCGCAAAGCCCTGGCCGAGTTCTTGAGCCTCCTCGTTCGCATCAAACCGGACCTCATCACGCTGCGCCTCTCATCGCGCATCTGTCAGTGAATGGAATCACCAGCCAATTCTACGACATCACCACGACAACATCACGTTCACTTCACGTTCTGCGCAATCGCAGTTCTCACTCTTTACCTCACAACAACTCTTCTTGCCATTCTTTCCATACAACACCACCATCATGTTCCACATCGGCCCTCCCAGCTCATCGTCTGGCTCTTGTCCATCCAGCAGAGATGTTTCGCCCAGCAAAGGATCAGAATGGTCCACAACCTCTGAACCTCTGACCAAACCAAAGACGCCCAAGAAGCGCGCATCATCCACAGCATCCAGTGAAGCATACTGGTCTGACGACAGTGACACACCTGTCAAACCTCGTGCGCTCAGAAGATCTGGCAGAGTTCTTTCAAGAGACTCATTCGGCGCAAGATCTCTTCTCTCGAAATCCGACCCCAGATCAGAGGCTGGCTCCCAAGAATCTATCTATGCCAGCTCTGTGTACTCCTACGTTGATAGCGAGGACGAATCCCAGACTTCTGCTCCTAATGCCGAAGGTCAATCTCAGTCTGCCGCTTCCAATGCTGAAGAAGAGGAGATTGAAAATCCCTTTCCTAATCCCGAAACCTGGGAATCTCAGCATGACACCAGAGGCATCGATCCTTTGAAGTTGGGTGAGATTTCTGTGCGCCCCCTTCCTCCAGTAAGTACTTCCAGCTCTGTCGTGCACTGATTGATGGGTGAACTAACGATCCTCAGATCGCTATCCACTCTACCTTCAAGCACTCACGTGAAGCATGGGGACTTCCTCCCTTGAAGCTACGCTGTCCTCTGGATTCTCACCGTCACCCTTACCACATCTACCAGTGGAACACCAAGAAGCTCAACTGCTATGCCGAACACGAGAGCGACTGTCAACTGTGCGGAGCTTCTTGCTGCTCTGTCATGGCCTACACCAAAGCCCTCGCCGAAGACCCTCGCCCCAACCCTGTGGTCCCTCTGAAGTATCGCAAGGCCTTCCAGCGCGACATTGACCAGATCAACGCCATGAAGCCCCAAGCCACCGACCCCTTTGAGAGAATGCTCAAATGCGACACTTGCTACCGCAATGTTTGCCCTGATTGCGCAGGACGTTGCATGAAGCCCGCATGTCTCCGTATCATCTGCAAGTCTTGTGGTGATCCTGACCCTTGGATTTACTGCCAGTGCGAGATGTATGAGGGCAAGCTCAGAATTACTTACATTTGAGCAAACGACCTTTACGTTCCCCCTTTGCGACTTGAGCAAACTTCAACACCACGCGCACTGCCAGCAAAGAACACAAACGTCAGATGATTGTACAACATTCCGGTTTTCTTCAGCGCGACAGCTGGCTTCTCAAAGGAGCTTCTCTAACAGGCCGGCAACAAAGACTGCGATTACAAAAGGAGCGCTCATCAACTAACGTTCAACACATCCAATCTGCGCTTGGAGGTGGAAGTATTGGGTTCCGTTACAGATGTCCAGCGAAGATAAGAATGAAAGGTCTCGGGTCTCGCTCGATCACACTGGTTAGAAGGGGTAGAGAATGAAGGTGGAATGGCAGTCGGGATTCGGTACAAAGAACTTTCGCATTTCATCATGCAGAGAAGGAGCTGTCTGCTAGCCTCTATCGTAGTCCCAGTCCAAGAAAAATCCTTGCCCTTTCTGCAGTCTTCTCTTCGAAACATGTATACTCAGAAGATAAATAGCGCACAGCTGGCTAGTAGACTCAGAGGTGAGAGTTCAACTTCATATCTCTTGTCGCCAAAAGTCCCTCTACATTTCTCGATGTTACATAGGGTAGTCTCGGGTGAGTCATATACTGTCCAATCAACCTATAACACAGTTGACGATAGGGACGACAGGTTAGAACGGCTCATTACAGAGAGCGAGGTCGGCGGGTTAGTTCGGCAGATATTGTCCCGGTGGCCGGCGAACTGAGACCCCAAACCGGAAGCGCGTCATACAAAGAAGTGCAGTCCCCCACGTAATTGCTTACCAACTGATAAGGAAAACATTCTTTTTTTCCTTGCACGACGAGAGTGCCCAAGTGGACAGACTCGAGAACAAGAGGAGGATTGGAAAGGTGAACAAGACAAAACCCTCCATTGACGTGATTGCTCCTTCGTCACATGCAGAACGACAACAACATCTTCTTCAACGCAACACGCCGACCTTTAGGAAGCAATGAGTACGGCTGCCGGTCCCGGCGCATCCCAACCCCGTCTCAAGAATGAGGTGATGAATCCAGCGCCGACGTCTCTCTGGAACACAAAAAACCTCGGTCTACGACTCTGCGCAGATGTAGCGTCCGCAGCAACCGCAGCCGCCCTGGTTGCACCCGTCATTACTGCAATCGACAAGGCCATTATTGAAAACGCCTCTGGCAGACAAACATTAGGTCGTTCTCTACGCGATTCTCTTGCAACATTCACACTGCGACCACATCATTTCCTCTTCTCCAAGCCTTTTGCTTTGATCTTTATGCTGTATGGCGGCACCTATATCACGGCAAACGCACTCGACACTTGCGCCAGCACGATAAAAGGCAGACCTGCATCAACCACAACATCAGGCCCGGCAAAGTTCCTCGCAACCTCGTCTGCCAATCTGTCACTCTGTCTGTACAAAGACAGCAGGTTTGCTAAACTGTTTGGCGCCGCTACATCTTCTCCACGCCCTATCCCTGGACCCAGTTATGCGCTGTTTGCTGTCCGCGATTGCTTGACCGTGTTTGCATCGTTCAATGTTCCGCCATTGATTGCGCCGATGCTGCCTCTTTCGGAAAGCATGCAAAAACATGTTTCTGCCGCCTCAGCTGCACAGTTCCTGGCTCCTGCTGCTGTGCAATTGATCTCTACGCCTTTGCATCTGCTCGGTCTGGATTTGTACAATAGAGATGGTACACTCGGAGCCAAGGATAGATGGGCAAGGGTTAGAAGAGACTGGATAAAGAGTTCGTTTGCTAGAATGGCGCGCATTGTGCCAGCATTCGGAGTGGGTGGAGTGGTTAATACGAGGGTAAGGAAGGGGCTTATGCAGAGGTTGGAGTAATGCTACTGGCTTGCTTCTGGTTCTCCTTGGTTTTTTGTTCTTCTTTGCCCTTTCCTTGTCATGAGATCAACGACCGCGCATAATGCTTTCCTTCTTTCTTCTACACCACTGGGTTTGCATTTCACCGCGTTGCTTTCTTTCCTAGACCTGCAAGCATTCTTCTGTATCCTGGGTACGTGGCGTTGGGTATGGTCGCATATTTAGCATAGGCATCGAACAATCAGAGAAATACAAGATGGTTGTCTACGAATGACTCTCTAGAGCTTGGATGCATTCGGTGACAGGTGATGGTCGGCTTCTTCCGCGATGGCGGGGTTTTGAGTGATGATGGAGGATTGAATGCGGCGGAATTTTAGCAAGCAGTCACCACCGGCAACCTGAAGTCAATACATCTCTCAAGACAGCTCGTTCGAGCTCTAAACACTTCATCTAGACTTTCGCCTCTGTACAGACACATTCCAAGACTCCAATTCATTTCACCAATCACACACGTGCGCAACATGGCTACCCTCGACGACAAGTCCAGAGCGCTGCTCCAGAAGGCCTACCCTCAGACCCCCGAGCTTGAGGGTGACATGATCAAGTTGTCCCAGTCGCTTTTCCCCAAGGCTGAGGTGTGTAGCTATTCATAGTGCTAAGAGGCTAGCTCTGACAAACTTCCATCAGTACTCGACCAACGAGAAGACCGAGATTGAGCAATGGCTCATCACTTCCTCCCACATTGCTTCCTCCACCGAGGACGCTGCTAAGACTGCCGAGCGTCTGTCTTCGCTCAACACCCACCTCAGCACCCGCACAACTCTCCTCGGCTCCAAGCCTTCGGTCGCCGATATTGCCCTCTACGCTCGTGTTGCTCCTGTCATTGCTTCCTGGTCAGACGAGCAGCGCACTGGCGAGCAGGGATACCACCACATTGTTCGTCACGCCGACTTCGTTCAGAACTCTCCTCTCTTCGGCTTGAAGGTTGAGGAGTCTGAGAAGGTCAAGATCGACCAGGACAACGTCATTTTCAAGATCAAGCCTATCGACTTGAAGGCGGAGAAGGAGCGCAAGAAGAAGGAGAAGGAGTTGGCTGCTCAGGGTGCTACCAGTGCTGCCAACGCTGGCGCAACTGTCACTTCGGCAGCTGCTCCTCAGGCTCAGCAGAAGTCGGTTGCTGACAAGGCTACCGAGCAGGCTGAGAAGGTCAAGGACCAGGCTAAGGCTGCTGGCGAGAAGGTCGCCGATGCTGTCGGCGCTGAGACTCCTGGCGTGAGCAAGAAGACCGAGAAGAAGGCAAAGAAGGAGAAGGCTCCCAAGCAACCCAAGGCCCCCGCCGCTCCTGAGAAGCCTTTCTCGCCTGCCCTTATCGATCTCCGTATCGGTCACATCCTCAAGGCTATCCGTCACCCCAACGCCGACAGCTTGTACGTTTCCACCATCAACGTTGGTGACGCCCCCGGCACCGACAACACCGAAGAGTACGAGGGTCAGACCTGCCGTACCGTCTGCTCTGGCCTCAACGGTCTCGTTCCCCTCGAGGAGATGCAAGGTCGCAAGATCGTTACCGTCTGCAACCTCAAGCCCGTCACCATGCGCGGCATCAAGTCCTGCGCCATGGTGCTTGCCGCCTCACCACGCGTCAAGGAAGGCGAGGAGGACCACCACGGCGGCCCCGTCGAGCTTGTCAATGTCCCCGAGGGTGCTGTTGCTGGCGACCGCGTCTACTTTGACGGTTACGAGGGCGAGCCCGAGTCCGTCCTCAACCCTAAGAAGAAGATTTGGGAGGCTTTCCAGCCTGGATTCACCACTACCGAGAACCTCGAGGTTGCTTTTGAGGTCTCGGCTGTGCCTCAGCTTGTTGAGAAGGGTGATAGTGGTGTTAGACAGCTCAAGACTAAGTCGGGTGTTTGCACTGTTAAGTCGCTTGCTGGTGCCACTGTCCGATAAATGGTTTAGATGAGCAAAAGAAAAGCTAGATAATCTGGTTACGCTAACAACAAAATAATGATATGCTCCTTGTTTCCTTTCTGTCTACTAAAAAACTGTCACAGTCTCGCGATTGCTCTTTCTCACATACTAAGCTGCGACGACTCTATGAACTACCAAACTGTATCAATTCTTGCCATGAGAGGCTACAGCCAAGGAAACTGCGTCAAAACAGTATCTCTATGCAAAGCATTCGATTCTGGAAAGTACCAATTAAAGTTACAATGATAGGAAGAAAGAACTAGCCCATTGCAGCCAACCCAACTCCAAGCCGGTGATATCTCCAGCTTCAATGGTATAGCCCTTATCTTCCAGCCACACTTTAACCTCTTGATACAATGCCTGTGCATCTCCAAACTCGATGCTTCATGCCCCATGAATCTCAAGCAGCAGTACGCGCAGCCCTCGAGCATCTGAAGCAACACGCATGACCGCTCTGGACCAGGTACATGAGTAGAACACACACAATCAAGGTACCACAACCACCGTTCAGCTCCAAGAGCATTGCTAAGCTTCAGCCACTAGGTCTCGCTTTGATTCGACCGTTGTCGTTCATCGAGCCATGTGGTCAACCGAGGTAACTTTGCTTCGTATACAGCCCATCGTTTCGGTCCAGGAACGAGGGTGACCTCAGGGCATCATTCTCTACACAGTTTCGTCCGTCCACATGATATCAGATGGCCTGACATGCAGGGTTTCTTCGAAAGGCATGTTTTCGCAGCTGTCGATCATGATTGATCTTCTCATTGACTGCGAGATGCGAAACATGACCCTGTCATACCAGTCTTGACCGTCGATGTCCGGTGGGCGAACTGTTCGGCTTTTCGAGGCCGGAATGATGTATCGACAGGCCTCCAAAACAACCAGGCTCCATCTCGAAACAACGAGCATACAACCTGACAATCCAGATCTCGTGTCTACCTTGCTGTCAGCCGAAGATCTCCCCAGATCCAGCTCGTGGATGTCCCGCTACATGGAACAATAGCGTGGAATGGTCTGGGTTATGACTGCTTTTTCGAAGAGCCCTAAGTTCTAACACTGTCTCTACCCAGGATAGTCTCTCATCACTCGTAAAAGTGCGATCGACTGGCAAGCAGTACCGTGTGATCAGGATGGAAATAGGTCGGAAGGAGCCGCCCCTGTTTGAAGTTGCTTGGTGAAACTTGCCAAGGCGAAGCTTGCTCCAACTTCAGTCCGGATTCAGCTGTGACAACAACCAAATTCGATGGTTGCTCTTGCCCAATGCTGCTCGAAAGTCCTTTCGAAAACTATCGCGGCAGTGACCCAATCCATGCGTCGGCCCAGTTCTCCTCGTTGAGGGATCATTAACAAAAGACAGATGATCCGACCAAGCTCTGGCGGCATGAGAAAACCATGTCCTTGAAACTCGCGATCTTGCTGCGAAGATTATCAATCGTCCTGACCGACCGAGAATGGAAGTTCTCAAAATAGACCTTCCCTTATGGCCGACCTGCATTCTGAGTAGGAGGCAATATCGACTGACTGAAATTAATTGATCTACAGCAACAACAGAGTGAGGTTCTGTTCAAGAGCCGTGCGAATGGCGACATCGCATCCAGGATCATGTTACCCCAGCTCCAGTCACGGACCTCTTCCAGTTTCAGCCATCTACAGCTCCACGCTCGTAACACCATCCTGCATAGCGTCGCTTCCAAGGAGTGTTACTGTTTGAAGTCCTCAACCAAGCCTTGGTAGCTCAACCTTGTCACCTCAATCCCAGACTCACAGACCTCGACGAAGAGTCAGTCTCCAAGACGCACTCAAGCCATGAAATGCTATAAGTATCTACTGGTTCTTCGACCATGAACCAACTCATCCAGCATCATCACAGTTCCTTCTTTCCTTCTCTGGTTCAACTGTTCAAGCCGGTCTCGACAGTACACTACTCGTTTGTTCTTCTACACTTATACAACTTCAATCGTTTGAACTCAACATCCCTTTGACAATATGAGATACTCACTTACAACTGCAGCTCTGGCTTTCGCCATCTGCTCTATCGCTGCCCCTGTTGCTAACGGTGGCGACTACGGTTCTCTGTCTGGTACAGGAGCCGCAGGTGCTTCCGGTAACAACTACGGCTCTACTCAGGTTTCTCCCTCTGGCTCGGCTGGAGTTGGAGCAAACATTGGTGGATCTGGATCTGGCTCAGGATCCGCAGACGTTGGCGCATCTGGTGGCGCAGATGCATCTGGTTCGGCAGGCCTTGGTGCCCACGCAGGTGCAGGCGGTGCGGCCGGTCTTGGAGGCCATGCCGGTATTGGCGGTGATGGCCATGCCGGTCTTGGTGCATCTCTGGGTGGCGGTGCCTCAGGCCATGCTGGGGGGCTTGCTGGACTTGGTCTTGGTCACGAGGGAGGTCTGTCTGCTGGTGTCGGAGGTAAAGGATATGGTGGCCTAGGCGCTGGTGTCGGAGGCAGTGCTTCGCCTTCAATTGGAGCTGGCATTGGTGGTGCCGCGGCACCTTCAGTTGGAGCAAGCATCGGAGGAGGAGCCTGGCCATCTATTGGAGCTGGTATTGGAGCAGGCGGTGCGGCAGCCCCATCGATTGGAGCCAGCATTGGAGGAGCAGCCTCGCCATCGATCGGCGCTGGCATTGGTGGCTACGCCTCACCTTCAGGCTCGGCATCTGTTGGCGCTGGTCTGGGTGGTCTCGGATCAGCTGGCTTGGGTGCTGGCCTCGGAGGAGCTGGCGGTCTTTTCGGAGGCCTTGGTGGAAGCGGCCATGGAGGTCTTGGTCTTGGAGGTCACGGTGGTCTTGGAGCAGGTGCTGTTGCTGGTGCTGGCGCTGGAGTAGGAGCAGGTGCAGGTGCTGGCGCTGGAGTAGGTGGAAGCGGTTCTGCTGATGCAAGTGGTTCTGGTGACGTCTCTGGAAGCGCTGGAGGCGATACCGAGGCCGGTGCCTCTGGTTCGACCCCCACCTACGGCAGTGACAGTTCTTCTCCCAGTGAGAGCTCTTCTCCCGACAGCAGTCCGCCTTCAGACACCGAGAGCGGAGCTGCATCTGGTTCCCCTGACGATTCATCGCCCGCTCCTTCTGAGTCCTCGGCTGCTCCTTCTGACTCATCTGCTCCCAGCTATGGCTCGGACAGTTCTTCTGCTCCCGCTGACAGCTCGTCCTCTCCTTCCGACAGCTCTTCCTCTCCTTCTGACAGCTCGTCTTCTCCCTCCGACAGCTCATCCTCCCCCTCAGACACAGAGACAGACGCCGCATCGGCTTCCCCCAGCGATGCATCTTCTGCACCTACCTACGGCGAGAGCAGCTCTGTCGCAGACGCGAGCGGTTCTGCTGCAGCACCCATGTACGGCTCTGGCGACTCGGCTCCTGCTCCCAGCGAGTCTGCAGTAGATGCTACCTCAGCCACTCCTACTGATGCATCTTCTGCACCTGCAACCTCTGCTCCCACTCTTCCTCTGGCCACTGGTGCATCTGGTAGCACTTACAAGTCATACATCAAGCGTCAGTCCTACGACTCAGGTTCCTCATCTGGCGGCCTTGGTGCTCTTACCGGTGGAAGCGGACTTGGTGCACTTGGCAGCGGCCTCGGTGGCCTCAGTGGTGGAAGCGGTCTCGGCAGTCTTCCTTCCCTGGGTGGAAGCTCTGGTGCAGGTCTTGGTGCTTTGACCAGCGGACTCGGTGGACTCGGTGGACTTGCAGGACTCGGTGGATCAGGTACTGGTTCAGCTGGCGCTGCTACTACAGGCACTGCATCCAGCTCTGGTGGTTTGGGTGCTCTTGGTGGTCTCGGTGGTCTTGGAAGTGGACTCGGTGGCCTCGGTGGCGCTTCTTCAGGTAGCGAGTATTCTAAGTAGAAAACGTCAATACACATCGCTGATAGGCGATATAGGTTCTACTGGAAGTTCTGATTCCTCTTCTACTGGCACTGCAACTAGTGGTTTTGGCTCTCTTGGTTCTCTTGCATCTCTCACTGGTGGTGCTGGTGCTGTTCCTAGCAATGATGTTACTGGTAACACTGGATGTAAGAAAGTGACCTTTATCTTTGCTCGCGGGTATGTGAAAAACAATCCTTGAAACTTGACAAAGACCACTGACATTTTCGTCTACAGTACAACCGAGATGGGCACACTCGGCTCCATCGTTGGTCCCGGCCTTGCCTCCGCCCTCATCAAAGACACCGGCTCCTGCGCAATCCAAGGCGTCGACTACCCAGCCGATGCTGCCGGCAACGCCAACATGGGCGCCTCCGGCGGCCCCAAGATGGCTGCTCTAGCAACCCAAGCCCTCAAGCAATGTCCCGACACCAAAATCATTCTTGGAGGTTACTCGCAAGGTGCCATGGTCGTCCACAATGCGCTTTCCTCCATCGACGGCTCTAAGATTGCTGCAGTGACTGCTTTTGGAGACCCATTTAATGGACAAAGCTTTAAAGGTGTTGAGGATGCTAAGGTTGTGAGGTATTGTGGCTCGACGGACTTTGTGTGTGATTTGACTGGTAAGACTCAAGGAAGTGGGTCGCATCTTTCTTATGGATCTAACCTTGCTGAGGCGGCGTCGAGGTTGAGTCAGATTGTTGGTGTTAAGGCTTGATTGATTGGTGATGATCTTGAGAACGTATTCTTGTCTCTTTTCTTCTGAGAAACAAGAGTACTGCTTCAACAATATCTTTTCGGATATTGTATAGTATACGGTATACATACAACAATATTGTCATAGCAATAGGTTTCTCAAAGGACAATGACAGCATGGCCATTATCTTTATCATCATCTTTGTTTTGTTATGAATACGTTCTTAAGAACGATCACTGGGGTGATACTGATCAAGGATTAAGATGTTGCTAGAATTAGTCTTTGTGCACCAGATCTGTCGGATTTTCCTAAAGAAAGGAGTCGTCTTGGTGAAGGTATATTGCTTCTAGCTCACATATAGCCATACCGATAGACCTAGACCTCAACTCATCGAGTGTTGGAATATTTGACTGGTAACGAGCTGAGATAGGTTGCTTGAAGTCACCCAGCAGTCGCAGCGGTCGAAATTCAGCTGCAACACGATCTTGCAACTTGTCTTCAAGCTTTGCGAAAAGTTGTGTTCGCTGTTCCTCTGGAAGAGTGAGTTTTGTGCCATTAGATAGTGTGGCATAAAGGTCCTTGGGCATCTTGATGGTATCGTAAAACGGCATGTTGTCGTCAACATTTCATCCTTCGTCGAGAACCATTTCGACTTCTTCACGATCGGTGGTGTCGGGAGATACTAGTTGGCCCTCGATCAAGATATCTAGCATGTTGCGGTTCAGTTGTGCTACGCGTGAGCGGTAGCGCTCCAACGCGGTGCGAAGGTCAGCATCTATAGCATCAGCAGACATATCGCCGTTCCCACAAGACGATCCTTGAATCAGTGCATAGAATGGACAGTCGAGTTGTTGTCTTGCAGATCAAAACATCAACACCAAAGCTTCGAAGAAACCCCGACTTTCGTTCACGCAACCACCGCAACCGTTGCGCTCAGCAGTGAGCACGAGATCTCAGGAGATTAGCTATGTACTGTTCTTCCAAGCCAAGAACAACATCATTCATGTGATTCTTCCTGCCGTGAAAAGAAGGACCGATAGGGTGAAAGGAGGAGGATCACAGTGGGTCAGCATGTACATCATACGAATTTGCAGACAGGGTTTAGGGTCTTGTACCTCGTGTCGCGGTACGGTACGAAATCTCGGTCGTCGCGGAGAGGTGGAGATGTGGAGTTTCTGCCTGGTCTTGCACATGCTAGCAAGCACGGACGTTTGGGAAAGCGGTGAGATGAGTAGACAGGCATGTGAGGCATGTCGGTATCTACTTTGGATGCCCTGTACACGTGTCGCAATACCGTCGTTGTTGCAAACATGATATTCGCTTAATCAATTGCTAGTGGGAAGTGCAGCAGGAATAGGTAATTGTGCGACCGAATACACGTATGCTGGCCATAGCAGGTTTCGGTACGAGTTCGTCGTATACACCGATGTTTTCCCAAGCAGTCAATCATTCAGACCTGCGATGCCCGAGGTCATTTGCATCCGAGGTTCAGGAAGCCCTACAAACATCGTTCATGCGTACGATTTACGAGTCGCTCGCTGTGCTTTTCGGTCTTGCTCGCGACTCAAGGACGGGCAGAACACCGAAAAGGCTTTGATTGGCCAAGAAGCCTTTTGCAACTAGCTATCACCAATATCCATACCAGGCCTCAAAACACCATCTTTCGTGCCTTTGACCCTTTCATTAGCTTCATAAACAGTATTCTTGCCACCAATCCATAACGCCATTTGCGTCTCACACATCTCAAACACCGCACGTACTGAATATGCCTCTGAGCCTTCTTCTTCCTCTGGTTCCTCTACTAGCAAAAGTGTGCCGTCTTCCAATGACCTCTGATCCAAGATAGCAAATATGCTATCGACGAAACAACTCCCCTCGTTCTCTGCGAGAATTTTTTGGAGCATCGTCCAACACTCGCAGGGGGTTTTTTCTGCAAAAGGTGCAGAGGTAGAGTCTTTGTTGTAGCCTAAGCCATCGTCTTCGTCGTACACGCGTGATAAATCGTCTACAAAGACTAGCATAGTGCCAGTGTTGCCGCCATAGTCATCGCAAAGCTTGAGAATACGGTTTTTGAGCTGTTTTGTTTTGCGTGTTGGTTAGAAATCTGATTGAAAGTCCTTTGAAGGTAGTATGTACCTCGGCGGTAGGGGCAATGGCACAGCAAATTGCGAACATGGTCTTGAGATTACGATGCTGACTGACTTGCGGTAATGGATTCAAGATACGATGATGATGCCATAGAAGAGTGTGTTGTGCTCGTACTGAATTAACGGCCGTAGGCACTCGTATCCTTAGCCAGCCACCACGAACCTTCAACGTCAGAAACGAAATCCAGACAACAAGAATAACCATAATCACTTCAGAATAGGGAGCAAGCAAAGAGTGATGTCAACAAAAATAGAAATTCTATGCGTGGTATCATCTATGGAGACTTTATGTCTCTCTGAACTGTAAACAAAAAAAGCAAAAAGTGGTATCTCTATAGTGTTTGCGCAAACCCCCAGGAAGAAGCGGCCAGGCTTCTTCGTTTATGTATAGCGCATCTAGTGGTCGTGAAAAACACACAAGGGTCATTAAATAATAAAGAGGTAAGAAGGAGAGTCGTGGATCGAGTCTCATTCCCTAAGCCATCTGAGCGCCGCCGTTGTAGGCGAGCTCATCTTCCTTCTCGCCGAAGCGGGCCTCCTTGACTTGACCTGCCTCGTCGTCAGAGGACTGGAAGCCGTACTCGCGAGCCTTAGCGTCAATTTCGTCGGGATTCATGCGAGGAAGCTCCTTAGCGGCGGTAACGTAATTCATCTTCTCAAGGTAGCCCTTCGCAAAGATCAAATCAATCTCTTCAAGTGAGCGGCCCGACGTTTCAGGGTACAGCCAGTAGATGACAGGGAAGAAGAGAGCGTTCAAAGCAGCGAAGAAGAGGTAAGTACCCCATGAGATTTGGGAAATGAGCACAGGAGTGATCATTACGATAAAGAAGTTCCACAACCAGTTGTTGACGGTAGAGAAAGCGTTGGCCTTGGCACGAGTCTTGAGAGGGTTGATCTCAGCAGGGTAGAGCCAGGGCAGAGGAAGCCATGTGGCACCGAAGAAGGCAATGTAGGTGAAGAGACCGACGGCGGCACCTCTGGCGTCCATAGGGTTGTCGGGAATAAGACAGGCGAAGACAAGGACCATAGACAAGCACTGGCCGACAGTACCGTAAAGGAAAAGCTTGCGACGTCCAACGCGCTCGACGAGGAACATGGAAGTGGTTGCGAAGGCGGCGTAGACGATCATGTTGACACCACCGAGCAAATTCGACAAATTCTTGGAGGTGCCGATTGAGGTGCGGAACAGAACAGGGAAGTAATAGATGACAGCGTTGCAACCAGACAGTTGCTGCATGAACTGAGAGCTGGCACCGAGCAGCATACGACGGAAGTGCTGAGTCTTGCCACCAGTGAGTAGAACCTTCGAACCGACCTTCTCGCCGAAACCACCAGCAGCCTTGATGGAGTCGAGAAGGATACCTGCCTCGAGCTTGACCTCGGGATCATCTGCGGGTTTGGCGTTGAGAGCTGCTAGAATGACTGTAGCTTCGTCTTGACGATCGTGCGCAAGAAGCCATCTGGGCGACTCGGGCAATCTTGTCATGAGGATAACGACGATGAGGGCAAAGACGATCTGGAAGGCGATAGGGAAGCGCCAGGTCAAGTTGGCAGGGCCGTAGCTGCAACCGTAATCAATCCAGTAAGCAATGAGCGTGCCGACAGCGACGTTGCCACCCTCAATACAGATGACTTTGCCTCTGTTGTGGGCTTTTGAACACTCGGCTTGGTACGTAGGAATCGTCGAGGTGTTAACACCGTTTCCAAGCTGAATATAAAGTCAGCACGAGATCCAACGAAATGTCTTGACAATGAACTTACACCTGTGATGAAACGTCCAATGATAAATTGTGCTGTACTTCCTTTACTGGTGCCAACGCAGGTGATCTGGATGATGACACCAATGATCATGGTGATACCGCCGATAAAGATAGCCTTGCGACGTCCCAGCTTGTCGCCGAACTTGAGAATGAAGATAGCACCGAACAGACAGCCGACAGCGTAGATGGAGACGATGAAGCCTTGCCAGGCATCACTGTAACCAGCTTGAGGGAACATTGCGAGGAAAGGATCACCCTCAATGATACCAGACATGACACCCTGGTCATAACCGAAGAGAAGGAAATCGGTAGTGGCGACAGTAGTGATGAGCATCTGAAGGGCTCTGCCAGAGCGTCCCCAGTATGTGGGAATACCCTCGCTGTTTGTCGAAACAGTACGAGTCATCTTTCCGGTATTGTCTAGCAGTACAGGAAAATGGATCGTCCGTGAAGAGATCCGAGAAGAAGAGCAGATGCTTGCGGAGTTGTGGAGGGTCTGCCTCTGGGGAGGGACCCATTTATATATCTACAACTACGACAGGGAAAACTCAAGCATCCAAACGCAACATCAATGACGGGCAAAACAGCCGTTGCGGAGAGAATGTGGATGGTGGGTCAACAAGGGCCCACAATCAATTTTCACGACCAGTCCGCCGAGATGTTGAATCCACCATGAAACATGTCGGGTAAGGATCTTCGAGGGAATAAGACGTCGTTGAGTGAGAGGCTTCCCGAGCAAGATTCGCAAGCCCTGGGTTGGTGCTTGGCGATGAGCACATGGCGTTTTTCTAACGACTTGGCACGACACAACAATAGCCAAAATGGATCTCGCCGGTGGCTAACGAACGCAGAGTCTGTGTGTTGAAACGATTTTTTCTCTCAGGGTTCGGCGAAAAATTCGTAAAGGGCAACTTTGAGCTGCTTGGAAGAGAATTTATCGGAGAATGATGTCACATACCGCTCTTTATACCGAAAATAAGCTCCTGTCGATGGCGGGTGAAAGCTTTGGTGGCGCCCACGCTTGAGTCAAGCATAATTGGTCGAATGGCGTGGGTGGCGTGTCTTTGGTTTCAAGGATAGATTTGAGGCTCGCTTTGGGGCCAAGCGCCTCTCATCTGTTAGTCAAACTCCGTGGAAGAAATCTCAATACGATTCAGCTTCGGGAAGACATGCTGTTGTCGGTGTGCACTCGGCCGAGGACTACGTCGATGTAACGGATTGGCAATTTCTTCGATTACGGTTATTGTTACTGGTGGGATATCCTTCCGAGGACGAAAAAAATTGGAGCTCAAGGCTGTGTTGAATTGCACGATAACGCCCCAAACCAGGATGAAGGATTGATGTACGCGAGCGGTACTACCATGCCTTGCTGATCGGCAAGAAACTTGCAAACGCAAATGGCAAAGCCCGACTGATCGTCTAGCATATGCATTTTGCGCATCTGAGGGAGCACATGGGAATAGCGCAGAGCATGCGGAGTATCAGGACTTTTCAACCTGTCACGAAACAGTTACCCCTGATGAGCCATCCGTGCTGCAAGAGATCATCGCGCATGGCAGGTTCTGTTATGTTTCGAGAAAGTGTAAACTCGGAATTCTGCTTGTTGCTCGTGCTGATAATGATCGGCAAACGTCGGTTGTTGAACCGCGCTTGCAAACAGTGTGAGCGTAAGTGGTTCGATATGCCTTCGCTTGGGCGTAGTCGCAACCCTACTCATGTTGTGTGTTTTGCATCCACATATCGTTGTCGGTGTCGGGGCATAATTTCGGAAGAAAGTGATGCCATGAAACTGCCTAGAGAATAATGGAGACACTGCCAAGTTGACAAGAGTCAAGAGCAGGCTCTGTCGCATGGTACGGTGAGCCTCGAAATAAGCGGTATGTAGCAAGGTAGCTGGCAGAGGCACATGTCCGAGTCTGCCGAGAACAACATCCGAGGATGTTACACAGCTCGCCGGCGCGATGAGGTGGTGTAGGATCTCCTGCGGAGCCCCCGGGTCCCCCGCCCCCCACGACTCCACATCGACCGGCACAGTGACCCGATTGAGGGAGCGAAGCACCATCAACCTTGCGCATGACCTCCAACCGGGGACGGGTGAATCGGTGTGTCTTCGGTGAGAACTCCAGCATATGCACCCCTCTTGCTCTTCGTGTCTTGGATGTGCAGCGGTGATATGGGACTGTTAGCGAGGAATGATCGGGATACGACGGGACGACCTCCGCGGCGTGTTGTAAGATGGGCAGGTTAAATGTGCATTTTAGCCGTACTTTCGAGCTTGTCGAGACGTCACCAAGTACAGCAAAATGTTTCTCGAAATATGGCACCAGCAGCTCCTGAAGAGCAAGTCGATTTGAGGAGAGATATGTCACTTTGAGAGCCTCATGCCTGGGGTATGAGATTTGCTGTTGATCTATATCGCCATTCATGAACCATTGCACGTGCGGGACATTGCCGGTGCCCTGGTGTCTGGTCGTCGATCCCTTGTCAGAACAAAGCAGTGGAATGTGCTTTGATAGAGGTGGCCGATCAGTAAGTGCAATTGTCGATGATCGAAGCAAGGACGATGTTCAGAGATGCAGCGTGCCAATCGAACCAGAGAGGGTATGGCTTGAGTACCGACATGGCGTTTGGCATGTGGAGTTGACACGATCTGTTGTCTGAACTGCTCATCGACAGAGCAAGCTGCGTCTTTAGTGACCAATTTGTCTCTGTTTGAGCATGGCTCAATTGACAGTCGTGCTGGCTGAGGTATTGGTTGAACATGTGCAGGTATAGTATACAAGGAAAAAGGAAACTCGGGCAAATGTTGTGACCTACAACTCAGACATTGTGGCATGTTTCGAGAGCTCACCTTGAATAATTTTTTATGGTGTTTGAGCATCTGGATATGGTTTTCATAGCCATCGAAGAGAGCCGAGTGTACCAGTTATCCGGGGCAAATTCACAAAGTGGTCGAATACGAGATAAGATTCGTGGCACATCACTTGTACCCGCAGGGCAGGCTCTCAGGCTTCCAAGAACATTCAGGTCACTAGGAATCTCATCATGATGTGATGGAAAAGAGAGAGGACGTTGAAAGAAGGTATGGAGGCGTGAGGAGAAGCAGCCGGCAGCCGAAAGGACAGGCTCGTGCTCAGCGGTCGCGCCTGCCCCGCCATGACGAGTTTCAGCGGACGTGGGCTGTAGCTGTCTGGACTGTTGACCGTAGACTCTGTCGCGTGCAATTCCCAACATCAAGCTGAAGCAATACGGACTTTCGAATTTGTGGGAGGAAAAAGTTCAATCGTGGTCAGAAGGATATGGCAGGACTGCCTGATCAGGTGCTGCAATGGCTATACAGCGTTCTCCTCAATGTAAAACGACGTCTTCTGCGTGTCTCAACATCAAGGTCCCTAACGACAAGAGTAGGAATACCGCGACGCACAACGCGCCTACAGCGACAGTGTCGCAGCTCTTTCAGCATATCCCTCTCTTTCGCCGCGAACCGATGTATACACATATAACAATGGACAGCCCGCGCTGCTGTTGCGCCTGTCAGGCACCCTCCCCGTCAACTTTCGTGGCACAGTCTACAGGTTCCCCATAACCATATGGCTACCGCATACATATCCTGTGGATCCTGAGGGTATCATGGTGTTTGTAATACCGGGCGAGGGTATGGCTATACGTCCTGGACAGCACGTCAGCGTCGATGGACGAGTTTACCACCCCTATCTGCGCGATTGGTCGATAAATCAGCGCCCGAATATCGTCGACTTCTTGCGCCTCCTTCAGGATGTCTTTGCTCGAGAGCCACCTGTCGTCGCTAAGCCTGCGCAACCTCAGCAGCACGCCCAGTCCCCCATGCAACGACCCCCTCCGCCGCCGAAAGAGCAACCTCGACAACCACAATCTCATCCTGTAGAAATGCCCGCTGGTGCTCCTCCACCGAGACCCCCGAAGCCTGGAGAGCAAGGTCACGCTGCCACACCGGTCCAAAATCGTAACGATGGCCCTCCCTTGCCGCCTCTACCACATGAGCGAGCTCAACAGTCACCACAACTACGACAAGGAAATGGTTTTGATACTTCCCAACCTAGTCGCTATTCCAGAGCTCCACCATTACCACATCAGATCCAACCAGACTACAGGCAGACTCCGGCTTCCCCTAGAACTTCTAGTGCACATACACCTAGTCAAAGATATGCACAGCCGCCGCCATTACCACCACCCCAGCAGAATCAACAACACCAGATACCCCTACGTCCAGCGCGGCAGCAGTATCCTCAGCAGTACCAACAACCACCGCATCAGCACTTCCAGCAGATGCCTCCAAATATGTCTGCTCAACAATATCCCTCACAGCATGCCTCTTACCAACAACCTGCGCCTGCAAAACCTGCTCCTGTTCAAGATCTTCTCAGCGACCCCTTTGACGTCAGTATAGCAACAACGAATCCCTCAGGTCCAGCCCCTCCAATCCCGCCAAATCCAGAGAAAGAGCATCTCCTACAACTCTTATCCCAATCTCTGGTCTCTCAGATTCACCAGAAAGTGAACCAAAACACGTCCGCTTTGGCACCCTTGCGTGCCCAGTCCAATGCGCTCCAGGAAGCACATTCACGTCTCAATGCCGAAATCTCCCAATTGACTGCATTGGACAACACACTCACATCCAACGAACGCATCCTCCATCAAGCACTTTCCGATTGCGATCGCGTCATTGCCGACAGCAAGTCTACTCCCCAGCCGCCCATTGACGATGTTCTTGTGGCGCCCACTGTCGCCTCAACCCAGCTCTGGAATCTACAAGCGGATGAAGCAGCCATTCGAGAAGCTCTATGGTGTCTGCAACGTGCTGTGGGCGCTGGTAGAGTTGGCTCGGAAGTGTTCATCAAGATGACCAGAAGTCTGGCTAGAGAATTGTTTTTGAAGATGGCGCTGAGTAAGAAGCTCGCCAAGGGGCTAGGCCTGGACGTGGGAGGTAGTACAGCCGGTCAATTTGCAGGCGAGGATGGATACGGGTATTGAAGGAAGCTGGAGCATATGATGAATTGGCCACATTGCTCGAAGTCCATCCTTTGTCAGAGAATAAATGATAAATCATCTCTCAGATATTTCGCTCTTCTAATACGATATCAATGTCACCAAAGACAAGCTTGCTGTCGCCTAAATTCTGCTCATTCTACTTCGACGCAGAGTAGATACTAGCATGTCTGCAGCGAACGTTTCAAAAAAAGCTGAGCAAATTGCAACAAATCGCTATTGCACCTGCCACACCACTTCCTCAAGACAAAGACATACTCGAGGATACTTCCAAGATACTCAAAAATCGATAACGCAATTCAAGAAGACATGGGACTTGTTGGTCATCATGTTATCGTTGGATATAAGTAGAGAATGGTTGTCGAGGGTAAGACCCTGACTTTGTCTCGATGACGGGCGTCTCAAGAACTTTGATACATCACTCTCTCTTTTCTTACTGCAATCCAGCGCCATGTAGTAAAAGTGTTTATTCGAAACTTACCATTTACTTCCCAAATAATCCAAAGATGGACTGCAAGACATGAACGAGTACCTTTAAGAAAGAGGCAAGTCTAGGCGAATCGCATACCTCCACAACTCGAAGCTCTCTCCATCTTTTGCAGGGTCGCGTTGCGACACGAGCGAGTCTCAGAAAAACAACACCACCCAACAACGCGTCTCACATCCACAACTACATCATCCTCGCGCGCACAAAAGGCCTTCGCAGCGATAACATCCCAGCGACCTTCATCCCGCAAACCAAATCTCATGGCAACACCACAATTCCCCACTCGGCCATTTCCAGGTCTCGGTCGCGCATCCACAGTAGGAAACCAACAACAACAACAAAACCAACAAGCACCCCAAACTGCAAATACATACAACGCACCAAACTACGGCGGACCTTCGAACACGTATAATACCGGAGGAGGAGCAGGCCAACGCGACGCGCTAGCGCGACAAGAGCGCGAAAGAGCAGAAAGAGAACGACGAGAAGCAGAAGAGCGTGCAGCAGGAGCTCTAGACGCATTATCTGAAGAACAAAGGGAAGAGATAAACGAAGCTGTGCGTAGCTCCCACTCCCCTCCCTTCCTTAGTTTCTCTATTTGATTGACAACAGTTGCTAACGCAAGACACAGTTCTCCCTCTTCGACCTCGACAAAGACAACCACATCGACTACCACGAACTCAAAGTCGCGCTAAAGGCTCTAGGTTTCGACCTTCCAAAATCAGAAATCTTGACGCTACTCCAAACCCACGGGATTCCTGCCTCTTCTACCTCTGCCCACCCTGCGCCTGCCACAACCAAACCCACCTTTTCAGGTCCTTCAAGACTGGTCCTTCCTCATTCCGCATTTGTCGCTATTGCCGCTTCCAGGATCTTGGCTCGCGACCCTAGGGATGAGATTTTAAGGGCGTTTGAACTTTTTGATGCAGAGGGAAAGGGAAACATCAATTTGGCGGATTTGAGAAGGGTGGCTAGGGAGTTGGGAGAAGGATTGCAGGAGGAAGAGTTGGTGGCTATGATTGAAGAGTTTGATCTTGATGGTGATGGTGCCATTAGTAGGGATGAGTTTGTGGGGATTTGCTTGGGATGATTTCCTTGCATAGCTATTTGCAGAAAGTGGGCAGGAGCTTTTGCATGCGTTCTTGGGATTGGAGTTTGAACGATTGGACATGGATGTTTTCTTTTCTTTTGGGCAGCGTTGGCGTCTTGTCTGGCGTGGTCTTGTTTCTCTTGCACGCAGCTTTTTTGTTCTCGATTCACGAAAGCGGTTTGCATTGTTTCTTGTGCTTTTCATAGAGAGGATGGTTTAAATTGACAACCGAGATTCTCAGTCAGGTCTCATGATCTCACGCTGCAATCGAAGCAAAAAGATGCTTGTTATTATTTCGTGCGCATTCTTCATCAACAAGTGTCCATCTACTTTTCCTTCTCGGCAAGCACAAAGCGACGTTCCACTTCCATGACCTTCATCTCATCGCCCTCGAAGCTCAGACGAACATAATCGCCACGGTCGAGAGAGATATCTTTGGCTCGCCAATTCGCACTGACTTCTGCTTTGTAGAATGTAGTCGTGTCCTATGTTTGAGGACCCGAGTCAGCAGTCGCTCTTTGGGGTCTGGTTTTCTCGCAATGATATGAAATGATGGATAGGTAGAAAATGGGTGTGGTCAGACTTACAGGATATTGAGCCAAAACATGACGACCCTTGTTCAAATCGGCAAGGCCTTTGTTCTCAGTGGGAATGGGCATGAGGTGAGCGACAGAAGCTCGGTAAGGTGGTGGTAGTTCACCGCCGGGCACTGGATCGGGATCTGCATCTTGGATCTCGTAGCGGCGTTGTTTGCCTTCTCCAATGACGTTTGTGACGCGGCAGAGGATGCCTTCGCCTTCTTGTGTGCGGCCTTTGTTGCGGTAGAAGACGTGGGCACCGAGGGAGAGTTGTAGTCTGCTGGATCTTGGTTCGTTTGCTGTATTTTGTCAGCCCCCAAGGCATGTTTGAAGGAATGAAAGAGACGGAAACATACCTTCAACGCTGGATGCCACGCTCTCAGCTCCGTCTTCCAGCTTCACACTGACTTCCCTAGTGCTGGTGACACTCCTCTCTCTATTCCTCTCTCTACTCTTTCCCTCCACAGCCAATCTATCATTCGTCCCCTGTCTACCACCCGGTCTAGGACTACTCGTCCCACTCGCCTCATCGTCAATATCCATACTCCCCGCCTTCCTTTTTAGGTTTGCATTCCTACCTTTGGAACTGCTATGTGATCGCGACATATGCAATGACTCCTCAGAAGCTTCGCGCAATCCAGCGAGGATTTTTATGCTGTCGAGGAGACTCATTTCATCGGATTTTCCGTCAATGATGTGGCTGACGTCTTCGCTGATTTTGACGTTTTCGCGGTAGAGGGATTCTAGACGGTCGTCGAGGGTCATGTCGGTGAGTTCTCCTGCTTCTGTTTGGCGGAAGATTTTAGGGTTAGTGGTTTATTCTTTTAATCTCGGATCATGTTTGGCCTTCTCGACGTGTATTTTCTGATGACGAGTGTATGTGACACTTCCCAATGCCGAGACTTGGTGACATGTTGAAGTAATGGGTACTTACCTAATAGAGCAGCCTGTTCCTTTTCCACATCTATAATCTCTTGCCCAATGGCCGCCGACCGCGCCTAAAACCACGATACGATCAGTGATTGTCCTATAATGATCATTCTTGAAACTCGGGACTCCTTGCTCAGGTCGTGTTTGTTCGTCTTTTGCTTAGGATTGACTCGGAAAGCATGAAGACGCGAAGAACAGAGATGGGGAAGAAAAAGAAATACACATACCACCATACTATCAATCTTCTTCGCTCCCTCTCTAATTGAATTCCACAACCTGCGCTCTTCGTCTGCATCTTGATTCAAACTGGCTCTAGGCTGGCGGTTTCGTGATGACATTTTGTGCGTGATATGACTTCCCTCGACGGCAATGACGTGTTCTCCAAGACAATTGATCAAAAGAAGAGATAGCAGTTACGAACAAATCAAAAGTTTGAATGGTTGTTACAAGTGTGGTCAAGGGTAAAGCGGGATATTCCTGGGGAAAGTAGATCAATAGGAAGGCACAGGGTTCGCGTTTCGGGAGTGTCGTCGAGGTTGGCCAATCAAAGGCCGTTTGTGGAGGCTTAGTCACATGTGATCAACGGTATTGAGTGACGACGATGAAGACTGCGATATCTTCACCTTTCACTTTAGACACATGTTTTTCGCTCAAGCGGTCAAAGTACTCTTGTTCGTAATGAAGGGAGAAAGTCGTGAGCTCTACGCAACAGATGATCGAAATCAGCCCAGAGTGTGATGACACACGCACCACCACACTGAGCATGTCCATACAATTCATATGCTAAGACCCATGCCGGGGCCACTACCATAGTTTCCCAAGCGACAATTCTCCAATTGACCAAGACACCCAATGATCGAGGGTCTGTCATGCTCATAACTCGAAACAATGAAAACTGTTCGCAGACCCAAAAGCATTCCTCGCGACAACAAAGAAAAGGTTGGCCGCTCTGGGTCGAAGCATCAAGTATAACAAACACGTCTTTTTTCCTATTCTTTTTGACCCGTTCTTTCCTCTACTTCTGATTACTCGCTGCTGTAACACTCCTTTACGCGTTCCTCATTTGCTCGACACAAATCGCACTTTTCTTAGGAATCGAGATATCCTCCTGCGCCATCAAGACCAGAACAGAAGAAAGGTCAACAAAAATGCATCTTACGACTCCTCTCCTCCTCACCATCTTCGCCTCTCTAACCTATGCGCAAGACCAATCCCTACCAACAACCACCATTCCTTCAGACCCCAACAACCCCATCTCAGCAGCTCTGTCCGACTACTCCTCCGCAACATCCCTAATCGCCTCTCTATTCTCTTCCGCTACAGAACCCATAGAGAGTATCTACTCAGAAGCAACCTCCGCCGTCGCCTCTGTATTCGCAGACGCTACTAGTGGTGTCAGTAGTTTAGTTTCTGCAGTTGGGAGCCAGGGGAGTAGTGTGTGGAGTGAGATCACAGCGACAAACACGCAAGAACCAACAGTGCTAGCAACAAACGCACAGGGAGAGACGAAAACGGTCACCGTGTCGAAGAGTGAGCAGACCGAGACCGCGACATCTGGACCCGCTGCATCGACGAGCGAGTCAGAGGCAAAGGAGACAAAGAACAAGAGAAGAGCTGATGGGTTCTTGTTTGCTGCTGTATTCGCCGCTGTCGCGTACTTGTAGAGAAGAGATTGATATTGTCTATTGGGCGGATGGGACGCGAGTGCTTCAGATCACCAAGGCATAGATTGAGTGGTTGACAAGGATAGAATTCGACCCAAAGAGTAACTGGCAAGAAAACAGACTTGATTTCATTTATCGTCAAAACTGCTTCTCGTCGTCTTGCATATTGGCTTTAGTTGCAGGAACACCGCCTTCTCTCCTAGCTCTTTAGACAGTAAAATTACAAAATCAATGTTATGCAGAAAAAAAAGAACAGAACAAGCGAATCAGGGGTATGAAAGACTCTCTCCATGCAAGCAGAGAAAAGAGAAGAGTTGAGGTCACTGAGCAAAACTTCGTAACCAAAAACAAGCAAAAGAAACCACCCAAACTTGCTAGTTCAGAAGAAGTAGAAAAGAAAAAGAGTATTCAAGAAGAATCGAAATGTCGAGGGGAGCACAGCAGAAAGCAACTACGGCCTGGGTTATTCCTTTCGCTGTCTGGTGTTTGTTCTGATGTTTGTGAGTCTGCTCAGACTAACATCTGGCGACTTGCTTCTTCCTCCTCTTTTGCCGTTGAACTGACGAGGCGGAGTATTATGGCCGAGAAGGGGTAGTAGAGATATTTGGTTGATAATTGGGGTATTCGCGCGTATTGGGGTATCAAGTTGGAGAATCGGGGATGTGCATGTCTGGCACAGGGGTTGGCTGGGTCGACAAGCGGATGCTGTAAGGATGTGGATGCCGTGGTAGGCTCTTCTCACGAGTGGCTTATTTGGCGGGCACCTTGATGTGACTGCTCAGCCAGGCAAGACCCTCGAAAATGCCTTCGCCAGTGGTTGCGCAACTAGGCTCGACCTTCCAGATGTGGTTCTTTGCGATAACGTTGAGGTTGAGAGCGTCCGAAACGTCCTTTGGTCGCATGCCTGTGTGGAGAGGAACTGTCAGTATGCGATTCTCATAGGAGTGACTATGTTGTGCGCCTCTTACATCCGCCGACATCTTGCTTGTTGGCAAAGACCAACAGGAGGGCGTCCTTCATTTCACGGTCTTGAATGATGCGGGTCAATTCAGTGCGAGCCTCGTCCATACGATCGCGATCGTTCGAGTCAACAACGAAGATAAGACCCTGGGTACCAGAGAAGTAGTGTCGCCAAAGAGGACGAATCTTGTCCTGACCACCGACATCCCAGACATTGAATTTGGTGTTCTTGTATGTGACGGTCTCGACGTTGAAGCCAACGGTAGGGATTGTTGTCACATCCTGATCCAGCTTGAGTTTGTAGAGAATGGCTGTTTGGGCACATCGGGTCAGCACATTGCGCATTGGCGGACACAGTCGCACGACTACTCACTCGTCTTGCCAGCAGCATCAAGACCCAGCATCAGCAAACGCATTTCCTTGCTGCCAAAGATCTTGGCCATCATCTTGGATATTGAGCCGCCCATGGTGGATAATGTGTCGGGACGTCGAGTTGAGGTATTGGCTATTAGGTCGCACGAAGAGTCGCTACAAGTGGGTAGCCGGTAGACAGGGTGGATCGAAGGAGAGAGACGGTGATGTGTTTGGGCAGAGGTGAATTTTTGGCAATGGGACTGGAGCCGTTATGTCGGTTTCAGAGATCAACGGTAGCGTGCTGAAACGGCGTCGTTGTTGCTTTTCCCTGTTCTGGGCGTTGGTGCTCGTGCGACGAACCTTTTGGAAAGAGGGAAACTTCAAAGTCAACAAGAGGAAAAAGCACAGCAGCTTCAGCAAGGGTGTATCTTTGCAATGACTCGCTCTCTGGTACGGCAAAAGAAAAGAGAGGTTGCACCAAGCCCCTTTCTCCCCCTGCTGCACTTCTTTGAACGAGATGGGCGGGCTTGCAATCTCCGCCAGAGAGAGACTTGGGTCGAGCACGGCTCACAAAGAGACCCTGCATCAACTCTGCCTCGACAAACACAACCCTCCTCTCCGCGTGTTTCAGCTCTGTACTCAACTACCGTACTCGTACGAGTGCTGTCACGTTTCCGAGTTTCGTGGTATATTCACCTGTGATTTGCTATTGGTGCCTCTATACAAAAAGTCTATTGTATCTATACAAGATTGCCAGTCCGCAGTGGGTCTCTGACTCTGAGCCTCCAAACGTACCATTGTTTGCTGTCCTCTTAAAACCCACTTTGCCCTTAATACTCCGAGGATCGACTGCTCTTCCGCTTCGGAGTGTCCGACTCGAAATCAAAGCATCCTCATGACGCCTTCAAATGCGACCAACGCCATTGCATTTGCCGGGAATGCTCTCAAGAAGCACGGCACAAAGCCCCTCCAGTAACCCCGCCATCCACTTTCTCTTCCCACAGCTCGAGCAGCATCTCGCCAGCGAGGGAACTTTCGACTCGCCAAATCGTCAGTCATGATGCGTTGCTTGATGACGTCCGAAGGATAACTCGTCAGCCAAAAGATCTGCGCCGACAGTCCTCCCGCCCAGAAGTTGATGGCTGGTGCCGACATTGCAGTGTTCTTCTTGAACCATCTTGTAAACATATCATAGGAACCCCACCAGAAGAAAAAGAAGGTACGGAATATCAGCGTCGCTCCGAGACCATGATACAACCCTCGTAATCCATGTTGGCGGAAGATTTGGCGTGAACAATCTATGGGTCCAGAGTATAGACGTTTCGACTTGTCGGCTGAATACTGTACCTGCAAACGCGCTTTCACATGTTCAACAGGCGCAGCAATGAACGAGACAGTGCTTCCGGCCATGATTCCTGCAATGGCATGTCCTATCGTTGGTAGCGTCTGGTCTGAAGGCATAGCGTATACACCGGCTGCACTTCTAGTCTCTCGCATAGGCTGAAAGACACGCTCGTTGAGCAGTTTCCGGTAGAAGGTCAAGCTGCCCAGCATCAAACTATCCATGAACATCCATCCTACCAGCGGAGGAGTGGCTCCTTTGTATAATCCTTGTGGTCCTTCTTTTCTGATGGTTTGCATCAAGCAGTCCAGCGGTCCATTGAATTGAGACTTTTGCGACGTCTGTAGTCTGACTTTGATCGTGTCGAAGGGGTGTCCGACTGCGTGATTGGTTAATTGGTGTGCGCTGGTATTGTGCTGTTCTTGAGAATACCTGTCAGTTTGGCAATGCCGCTGAAGACGCCGGCGACGAAGCCTTTGTAGTTTCCAGCAGGCTGAGCTTTCTTGGGCAGCTCAGTCTGGCCATCATGGTGACTCCGAGGCAAGGAGGCCGGGTCTGTTGTGGTCGCTGCGGACATTGTACTGGCGGAGAGAAGAACGTTCAGGTTGTTACTGAACTCGCAGTCATGCCGATGGCAGGATCAAACTGCTTGGGCTACCTGTTGACAATGGCTGAATTCCACAAGACGATGCGACGCAGACGGGTCGATAATTTGGACTCGCTGACCCGGACTTTGTGCGGACTTTGTAGACATGACGTGCAAGAAGCTTGTTCGACTTTCAACCTGCATCGATCGGCGTGGAGACCTTCATGTTTACCATGTCTTCAGCTCGAGGACTTGACCTGTAGTATGTATCTTGCAACAAGAAAGTAAACGACATAGTATAAAACACAAAAGCACTCGAATAAGAAGGAAAAGATATATATGAAGCTCTTTTGCAAGCAGAACATGCAAGTTCAGAGAATTGAAGCATAACCGGCTCTGATGAGATAAGATCCAGCTTGAATCATCGGTCTCTCAAACATCATCACCAATACATGGAAAATGCTGGTTCGGCCGCGTGTCCCTCAATGACTGACTGAGAGTGTTCTTCCTTGTGCAACGGTATAGAGAGATGTTAGATGGACCAAAGAAGGATCAAGAAGGATCGGAGTCAAGGCAGGGACGGATCAGGGTCTGTGCCTTCCATTTCCAGATGGGGCCAGGCGTGCTCGATCGCGACGCCAACTCTAAAGCCAGCACGTTGTTCGATTGAGTAATCATGTAGTCTCAACATTTCTTTGGACAATTGCTCTTTGTCCTCTTGATTGCACTTTCTTCTTGATCAAATACACAACAATGGCAGAGGGCGCAGCATCAGAAAGAGTGGTCGATTCGGCCAAGGTGTGGACAACACTAATCACAAACACCGACTATCTCTCGGGCTTGTTGACTCTCGACTACTCGCTCAAGGCCGCCGGCAGCAAGTACCCTCTCGTCGCCCTCTACACCGACACGTTCCCTGCCGAAGGTCATGCTGCTCTTAAAGCTCGCGGCATTCCGTCCAAGCGCATTCCCTACCTGCTGCCTTCCTTGTCCAAGGACTACAGCAACGACCCTCGCTTCTACGACTGCTGGAGCAAGCTTACTCCTTTCGGTCTTGTCGAATATGAACGCGTCGTCCAGCTTGACAGCGACATGCTCATCCTCAAGAACATGGACGAATTGATGGACATACCTCTTGATGGCCCAGAGCTCGCCGGACGTGGTAACCGTGTCTTTGCTGCAAGTCACGCTTGTGTCTGCAATCCTTTAAAGAAGCCGCATTATCCCAAGGACTGGATCCCTGCCAACTGCGCATTTACCACTCAACACGACAACCCCGAAGACGCACAACATACTGGCGCTTCTCCACTCGCAGGTCTTGCCATGCCCAACGGAGGCCTGCAAGTCGTCGTCCCGAGCAAGGAAGTTTACGACCTGATCACAGAAGGTCTCAAATCATCAGTTACCGCATCCTACGAGTTTGCCGATCAGTCAATGCTCAGTGACCTCTTTCCTGGCCGATGGGTCGCTCTTCCCTACATCTACAACGCTCTCAAGACCTTGCGCTGGAAGGGTGTGCACGATGCCATCTGGAGAGATGATCAAGTCAAGAACGCTCATATCCTGCTTAGTCCCAAGCCTTGGGATGAGAAGGGTGACGACAAGGGAAAGAATGATGAAACACACAAGTGGTGGTGGAACTACAACGATCGCCGCCAGGCAGATGAGAAGAGCAGGAACATTGACGATGGCTTCTAAGCGCGTTGTCAAAACGATATATATGCCGACAGTCGATGTTGGACGATTTTTGATACCCAACTCTTGATGATCAACGTATAATATATTCTGGAAGAGTCACAGTCATGTGTCGCCATACTCATATATTGGAATTGGAAGAGGACGAGAGGGCTACAGATGCTGGCTGCTTCAATTCATTCGGTTCGCCAAGATCTGCTGACTACCTATCAAAACTCCCTCATGCTACCTCTCACCTCCCACAACAACCCACTCTCTCCTACCCTTTATATACGAGAATTTCCTGGCCTCATTAACAAGCCAAGAAAGCCGTGGTGGTGCAGTGGTCAGCACACCTGATCTGGTATTCTAAGTCCCTAAAACCGCCTACCTAAATCCCCAAACTCGCCTACCTAAGTTCCTAACACTCTCTCTCAAAGAACGGGAGGTCGCAGGTTCGATTCCTGCTCACGGTGCATGTTATTATCTTTTTGCCTCATCTTTTTGGTTGTCCCGTCGCAGCGAGCGATATCTTTCACTCATACGCTGAGACTTGCCTTGTTCGCACGAAATTCTCGACTCTTTGTTGGCCAGAATGCATTGCATTGTTATGTTCTTTGATCACCAACACTCCAAATAATGCCTTTGTCGTTGACAACCTATGTTCTTTGTCGATTGTCACACAGCTTCAGCTATACTTACTCAGCAGCCAATCGTCGCAACAGGCTTCATGAATTCATTGTGACATTGCAACAAGGCAGTAAGCCTCCAAGCAGTGAAACCAAAGTATTGATAAGGTCTCGAGTCTTCTGCCTTGAACTCGAAACTCACAGCCCAGCTACCAAGAGAGCACGAACAACCAAAACAGACCCAAGAACATCAGCAACCTCCAGACTACAAACTTTACAGCAGAACCAGAACCAACTTTAAAAATGCCTTTCTTCTTTCCCTGCGCTATTTGCGGCTCAACTTTGCCCAGCACCACCTTTGCCTATCAAAAGCACATGACTCAATGCCACTGGTCTGGTAAGAACAACAACACAAACACATTCCCTTTACCTTCCATCTTCACAACCTCCCCAATGCCCAGCCCTGTTGCTTCTGCTACCTACTCCTGCTTCTTCTGCAACTTTGAGTTGGCAAATGTGAATGAGCTCGCTAGTCACTTGATTGTCTCCCACAGCTCTGATCTTCACAGCATTCTCTGCCCTAAAGCCACTGACGCCTTTCTTCGTGTTGAGATTGCTGAGTTTTTGAATCAGTTTGCTGCGACTGGAGCGAGTTTTGTTAGTCTTTGTTATTGTTTTCCTGGTCACCCTATTCACTTCACCAATTATCTTGATTGGACTGAGACTGATGGCACTGAGACCGAGACTGAGATTGCTGCTGATGAAATTGCTGATTCTGGTCTTGGTGGGAGTCCTATGTCTACTGGTTCTCCTGCTGATGGTCTTGCTGCTGAGAATTCTAATCTTTTTGCTCTTCCTGGTGGGTCTGCTCCTTCTCTTGATGGTAAATCAGCTTCTGCTATGTCTGTCTCCGCTGATAACAAGTCTGGTTCTGATCCTGCCTCCTCCTCCAACATCACACCCAAAATCGCTGAATTCTTGGTTTCGATTGGCCTTACTCCCACTAGATCGACGTCTGGCAAAAGAGTTTATCTTCGTCCTGTCATGCCATAAAACAACAACACAAAAACAATCCACTGGTGTCAAGGTATGGGTGCCAAGTCAAAATCTTCTGGTGTTTGGGTGTGGGTGCTAAGTTCTTTCTTGGGAGTTT